>NW_023362286.1:0-93135 GCF_001411555.2 Juglans regia
AAATTCATAATATCATTAAAAAATATTTCTTTAATCACAAAGTCAAAAAACAAAAAAAAGAAACAACACAAAAAAAAATGCCAAGGGTAGTCGGGAGCGGGAGGCTTAGCATTATCCTTCCTTGAAAATATGGATAACCGTTTTCTTTTAGAGCATTGGCATTGGATTGGCTAAATGCTTTTTCATCTTTATATTTGACTAATTTTAACAATAACAGGCCCACATTGAATTAGCCAAAGACTTTTCATCTCAAATATGAGCTACAGTAATTTCATTTTTCTTTTCAAAGATGAAAAGTCCTATAGCAAGTCTAAACCCATTGTTTATTATATTTTGGCTCATTCTCTCTCCCGCAGCTCTTTTTCTTCTTCTTTCTCGCGACTCTGCTTTCTCTTCTTCTTCCCTTTTCTCTTCCATGTCTCTTCCTTATTTCTCATCTTCTAGTATTTTTTTTGTTCTTTTCTTTTCTTCCCTTTCCCGCATCTATTCCTTCTTTCTATTCTTCTAAATTTTTTTTTTTCTCTTTTTTCTCTTCTTCTTCCCTCTCCCGTGTCTCTTCCTTTTTTCTCTTCTATTTTTTTTTTCTCTTCTTTCTCTTCTTCTTCTTCCCTCTTTCTTTTCTTCTTCCCTTTTCACTTCCTTTTTTCCAGCATGACATCGTGGCTCAAAAAGCTTCCCTATTTCTCTCCTGTGGCTATTCTCTCTAGCACGGCACCGTGACAGCTTCTCTCCAGCACGGCAAGCAAAAACTCAGTAAGATCCGAAACTCTAGCCTTGATTTTACTATTGATTTTGTTGTTTGGGTTTGATTTTGTTGATGTTGTTTGGGTTTGATTTTGTTTTCATTTTTTTTTCAATTTCTAGTTTTGATTTTGACATGGTTTTTACTCTTGATTTTGTTGATTGGCTTTGTTTCCTAGTTTTGTGGCTGTAATATTTGTTTTCAAGAAATGCCTCAAAGGGCTTTGTAATGAAGAAAGCAGGCTGTTTTGGAGAAAGCAGTATCCCATGGTAATGAAGAAAAGAAATGCACAACAGTTGCTCGAAGAAATGCCTCAAAGGGCTTTGTATTTCTGAGTCTATTGTTTTCAGCTTTCTGAGTGTACACCCTAAAAACAAAAACAAATTTCCTCACAATTAGCACCATCATCCCTACCTATTAATTCCATTAAACTGGCAGGGGCCCCATCCCAAATAAAAGCAAGATTATCAGCTCTGATTGAATACTGCAATTACTTGCATTTTATGGTATTGCTACTAGTCAAAGATGCTTTTTATGGTGTTGCTACTAGTCAAAGATGCAGACATTCACTTGGCAGTATGAATTGAATCAATATGTAGTATCTATCTAAATGTTAGTAATAACGTATTTTATACTGATAAACCCCATCAACATTTGAGCTTGGATTCTTAGTCCTCGTTCTGAGATAAGACGTATCAACATAGTTGTTTTGAATATACAACATAGCTAATGTGGTTGTATTTGTCTTGGGGTTGTAGCCTATGCTATTTTGTGATTTTTTGTTATTTTGGATCACAAATATGGGTGTTTGAGAATGTGGGCAGCAACTATATATGAATGTTGTACTGTGGGCAGTGATGAAACTTTTATATTTAGATATTGATATGGTATAAATTGTTTATTTGAAGAAACTTTATTTATTGTTTTTGGATATTGATATCGTGTGATGAAACTTTGGAGTATAGGCATGAAGGTATAATCATCTTGAGTTCTTTGTGTATGATTATTTAAAGTGATTCCAACGCTTGATCAAAATCTTGTTCAATGGTATGACAATAATTCTTTAAGACTTAGATTTGATTTAACTTATGTGCAAGTCCATGTACTCTTTATATGCATGCCCCATGAGAGATTTGTTGTATGAGCCACATGCCTTGTCAGCATAATCTATAGTAGTAAGATATGCCACTTCACATGATCTTAAAGCTTCTTCTTTACCGTTTAATGATGGCTTCGATTGTCAAAGTTTAAATATATCTATGATGAACTGACGTAGGACAAGTTACCCAAGAACAATGACTCATGTTCAGCATGATCAATGAGAACTGAGGTCAATCCTATGGGAACCGAGATAATTCCCTTCTTAGTTTTGCAGGATCAAGTAAGAATTATTGCAAGTCTCAAGACCATTGATTATCAATGGATATGGGCGTAACAAGTGGTACAAAAGTATTGAAAGATACAAATGTGTTGTGAGATATGAGCACGACCTAGAATAGATATATGCCAAGGGATCAGAAGGAATGAGAGATACAAAGAAAAGTTTTGATAGAGACGGTAGTGCTGGAGTATAGAGTGATGCTGGATTTTGTGGTGAAGCTACTTACCTACGTGGAAGTTTTGTAACAATGTTTTTTGTAGTTTCAATGGAATTAAAGGAACTTTAACTGATTGCAAAAAGTCAAAAAATATGATGACTAAATGGGAGTTCCAGAAGATGAAAATGGGAATTCCAAAAAATATCGTGTGATGAAATTTTGTTTATTGGATTGTGAAAATGAAAATGAATATGATTGTTAGAGATTATAGGAGGTTATAAAAATAGAATTAATTATAAAATACAAATTAATTATAAAAATATAAAAATATAAATAATAATATTTTATTATTATAGAGAGTGTGATGATTAATCCAATATAGACTTTAAGTTTTGAATGATTAGCTAAAAGTGAAAAAATTATATATTAGTTAAAATTTGAAGAATAAAATAGCCAATCCAATGTCAATGCTCTTAGATGATTGGATTTCGAGATATATTTTATATGCTTGAATTCAAAAGGCATGTTTATCCTGATATCATCTATTCCTCTAGGCCATAAGTATTATGCTTTTACATTGTCTCGTCTCAAATAAAGAAAGATGGTTAGGGTAGAAGAAAAGGCGTACACCAGAAGGCTTCGAGTTTACAATTGGAACCAGAGGCTCGAGAAGCTTGGAGGCAAGCCGAGTGGCCTCTCCGATACCGAGGGACTCTTCTTCTTTCTCATCAATATCGACTTCACTAAAAAAATCCCCAATGAAGGCATCGTCCATACCACCAAGACATGGACCGAGAAGGTGGTTCCGTTCGATCACAGACAACTTTTGTCTCGGGACTCCACCGAGATGTTGTCTCGTAGTGTCCTTTCGGCTTCCGATCACTTCCTCCCGGAGACAGTCCAACCACTGGGGGCGCAGATCTCGGATTGCCTTCTTCGTCTTTACCGCTTCAGCCAAGATCGACTGCTTCGACCCGTTTCGCCCAGGATTGTAATCGTAATTGAAGTATCTCAGACCAGAATAGTGGAGTATTGCTCGCGTGAGGAGATGGGTGGAATGGAGTATCAAATTTCATTTACTTCTATGCATAGACAGAGCGTTACTGAAGATCTGGAGTGGGATCTGTGGGACTGGGTCGACGACCTCGAAGCACACCGGAAGTTTGAGTTGTTACGGAATAGCTATAGCGAAGAGGTTCTTTGCATCCTGGCCGGTCTGACGTACTTGCTCGGTGTAAAGAATTCCGCCCCCATCTAGCCCATAACCGTTGATGATCCATTAGGCTTTGTCCTGTTACCGGTTGCGTTTCCTTCCGAGGCAATAGAGGAATCACATGATGGAACCTGCGCAGTTTGTCTTGAATGGTTAACCTTGACCGGCAAAGGCGAGGCAGTGGACATAGCAAGGACGCCTTGCAATCATATTTTCCACTTGCATTGCATCGATCAGTGGTTAGGCAAGACTTCATCCTGTCCCATGTGTCGGTTTCTTCTACCGTATGGAACTACATCTTTGTCTTAGATGGCTGTATGTTTAAATTTTTTTTTTTTACAAGTCTTTAGCAGTAGAAGAATTCTATTACTATTATTAAATTAACAAAAAATCCTCACAACCTCTTCACACTTTACACTCTACATTTTTTTTAATTTTTATTATTTTTTTATCAAATATTTATTATATGAATAATGAATAGAAAATTTGAAATAATTTAAAAAGAATAAATTTAAAAAAAAAATTTAAAATATATTAAAAAATTTAAAAATTTAAAAAAATGTGGAGTGTGGAGTGTGGAGTGTGGTGGAGGTTGTGTAGCAAAACTCTTAAATTAATGTGTTAGGATCCTACTTTGGTATGAAATTGTATGTGATATTTTAAGTAGCTTAATTTAGAGAACGAGACTTTCTAGACTAGGTAACTTAGGGGGGTTTGGATAGTGATATGCAAATTTTTAGTTTTAGATGAAAATTTAATAATATTATTATTTTAAAATTTGAAAAAGTTGAATTAAGATTTGAAAAAGTTGAATTGTCTTTTATATTTTATGTTAGAATTTGAAAAAGTTGTAATAATGATATGAGAATTTTGTGTCTCATCTTATTTGCCAAATATACTTGAAACGAGTTATTCGGTACACTACAACAGAATGTGTCTTTCGTGACAGAGGAAACTGTCACAAAAAAATGACAAACTATCACTAAACATATTTGGTGACGGTTTGAAACCATCACCACGACAGTCACCTAAAGCGCGTCACAGAAAACATTTGGTAACGGTTTACTATTCAACCATCACAAAAAATATTTTTAGTGACGGTTGGAAGTGTTCCGTTCGGTACAACGTTTGAACGTTCCTTTTTTTGTGACGGTTGAGAACTGTCACAGAAAATCACGTTCGGACGTTAACCCGACCGATTGGTGTTCGAATGAGAGAATTTGACGCTCGTTGAATATCGTTCGAACGTATCATATTTACATTCGGACGTTAACCCGACCGATTGGCGTTCGAATGAGAGAATTTGATGTTCGTTGATTATCGTTCGAACATATCATATTTACGTTCGAATGTTAATGCGTCTGAACGTTAATTACAATAAACGTTCGAATATTTGTTCGAACGTAAACGTAACGCGTTTAAAGTTCGGACGTTATTTCGAATGTAAACGAAGGAGCGTTCGAATGCAAGTTCTTTGTTCGAACGTTAATCGCTTTATCGTTCGAACGATTTGTTCGTTTTAGCATGAGGACGTTCGAACGTAGAGTTTGACATTCAAACAATCCAATTGTATTTACGTTCGAATGTTTGTTAGAATGTGAACCAACGTTCGAACGATTTTTATTTACATTCGAATGTACAGATCAGAATACTAATTTCATAAAATTTAAAAACATAATACCAATTGTATCATATTACATAATCTCAATTAACAAGTAACAATGTCTTATAAAAGCACAAAATTAGATATTAAAACTAGCCAGAAATACTGATAAAATTTATTTCTTCTTTTTCCCTCGCCCACTGCGATTATGTTGCAAGGACATAACACGCTCCATTTGCACCATCATCTCCCCTTGCACTTGCTCTTGCACTTCACTGCGTATTCTTTCCGCCTGGTCTCTCTGTTGGTCCTGCAAACGCGTCTCTAAATGAGACTATCGTTCTAAGAGAGACTCTAACTCTTACTGTCTCGACCTCATACTCATTCTCACGCCGTGCAGCTTCTAAATCTGCCGTAAGATTATTAATTTGTGAAGCTGATGAGGTTGAGGAGGATGAACATTTATGCTTGATAGATCGTCCCAAACCTCTTGCCATACTAGACTGCGGTCCTAGCACTTGCGTGAATATGTCTGTCACTAGGAGAGGATTCCTCAGAAGCCGACTGCATCTCCATCATTTTTCTCTACAATTTAAAAGGTAATGATCGTAAATAATTAGTAACGTATTAAAAGAAATAGAAATAAGAAATAAACTATTCAAATGTTATATAAATAATTTATTTAACAAAATTAACACTGCTTACATAATTATCTGCAGCGACAGGATCCATCCACTCATTATGCTCATTAGTGTGAGCAGCAATATAGATATGAATGAGAGAAAAGTTTTCAGGATCATCACGTTTCTAACAAAGCGACATTAGCAATTTTAAAAAGATAATGTTAGTACTTATCAGAAAGAATATCAGGAAAATAAATGAATTCTACAAATTTTTAATTACCATTTTTTCAACAAGACGATGGAATGACATTGAACCGGCACGATGGTGGACAGTTAGAGCGGATCTATTCTGTGCATTTGTAGAACTCAAGTGCTACAAAATATATTAAAAATGTTAATTGTAATATGTATACATATAATATATAGAACGAATATGAATGTAAATAGTTAAAAGATATAAATGTAAAATACCTGATAATCTGGAGATGCGAAAAGATCACAACACTTTCTCCAATCATCTAACTTCATCTGTTGAAAAGGAGACTGCGCAGCCTCTTCCAACGTCTCAAATTTCTTGAAGTGGTCATGACATCGTTCTTTGTGACGTCGGAATAGTGTAGCCATCAACTCATTCACGGTTCTCAAATCCTCGCTACGGCCAAAGTCGAGGTCGAATTCATCCTAACAAGGGAATCAGGTCAAAAATATAATATACTAATCTAGGTGAAAAAAATGTACTGAAAAGTAAACTCACTAGCACACGACTTCGAATGTGCTCCTTAATCTCATTTGGAACATCTCGTCATGAGCGCACATAAAATGGAGCATAAGCTCGAACTACTGTGCCAATATAGGAGGAAAGCGCTGCTGCACTATCATCCACTCCCCCAGTGAAATTATCAGGAATTGTGATCTTTAGTTTTTCGTGCCTTCTATTTTTTTAAGAGAGATTCCACGTGTATAGCCACGACCGCGACGTGCAGATGCATCAACTACATAATAATAGATATACTATAATTATAACTATATAATTATTGAGACAAAAGTATTAACTATATATATAATTATCAACGACAATATTTCCTTACTGGTAGGTGTCGACTGGCTGTTATTCTCTTCTGTGTTAGCTTAATCTTCAGGAACGGATTCCTCGAGTGGGGAGTCCTCAACGGATTCAGGACTTGGACTTGGCAGAGGCACGTTTCTTCGTTTTTGGCAGCATTCTTGAAAATAATTAATTATATCAAAGAAAATTAATTAGAAGAAATTATGAAAATTCAAGGTATTTTATAATCACCTATATGAATAAAATATTTAGTACTTTTATTCTTCATCTTTAGATGAATTTTCCATGCTTGTTTCAGAATCTCCATCAATAACATCTTCATCATCATCATGCACCTCTTCTTCATCGTCCATATCCACCTCCTGCCTAGATTTTGATTCGTCTTCATCTTCTGACTCGTCTTCTTCTTCTTCTTCTTCATCCTCACTTACTTGAATTGAATGATTATTTAATACAGACAGGTCGAGATGGACGGGTGGGACACCATCTCTACACAAGGGGAGCAACTCGGGTGCACTGAGGTCAACAAACAAGTTAATATCCTCTCCATCTTCCTGGTATGCCTCAACAATAGGAGTGTCATCTTCATCTCCACTATTCTCGTAATCTGAATTCGTTCCTACTTCATATATATTTCGAGGAACAAATTTTTGTACGACTCTCTAAGTTATCTCTCCACTATCTTCATCAGCACTTTTCATTGGATCAAACAAGTAATAGATTTGGGTAGCTTGACGAGCCAATACAAATTGATCATCTTCGTACCATTTAGATGCAGTATTGACACTCGTAAAGTGATTATCCCTATGTATCGAAACCCAACCACCGCCTAGATCCCACCAATCACATTTAAAGACATATGCTATAGACCCACCTAGATATTTCAATCCGATAATATCACGTATGACACCATAATAGTCAATATCATCTATTCCATGACTCCCATCGACCAACACACCACATTTTTTAGTCTTTTTATTACGTTCACAGTCCAAAGTATGGAATCTATAACCTCGAACCGTGCATGCAATATATCGAAGTGCTCTATTTGAGGGACCACGGGCCAATGCATACAATTCAGAAGAAATTGATCCGGGATCACGAGCACGTTGTTCCAAAATCTAACAATTGAAATAGTATATATTTATTATTTCATCATCCAGAGTTAAAAATTTCACAATATAACATATATATAATTTTAGTTCATACACGTTCTTCAAACCATCTGGGAAATTCTTCCTCGTGTCTTGCCTCTATATTTTCTACGCCTTCCGTCCTAACTTTGTCCATGTAGTCACTGTTATAACATGTTGCAAAATAAATATATTTTGAGCACAACAATTATAATTAATTTTAAGAAAACTATAATTATTCAAAGCAATGAAATGACATACCTGAGATAATCATCAATCTCTCGGTAATTATTTAGCACATACCACCAAATTTTACCCAACTCTCCATCAATTAAATCGTAACCTGTTTGTGCACCCAAGGGTCGTACATTCTGGAAAAACACTGATAGCTCACGAGGAGGCGGAGCAGCAAGATCAGCATTTCACTCTTGAAGATTAAATCTTGCCTCAACACCACGAAGATATAGAGAGCAAAATGTTAACCATTCATCGTATATATAGGCCTCTGCTATTGAACCCTCAGCTTTGGCTTTATTCCCAACAGTGCGCTTCAGTCGACCCAAATATCATTCAACTGGATACATCCAACAGAACTGCACCGGTCCACCCAGAAGTACCTCTCGCGGTAAATATATTGCTAAATGGTCCATGACATCAAAAAGTGATGGTGGAAAGATCTGCTCGAACTTACATAGTATAGTAGCAATGTCTTCTTCCAATTTCGACAACACATCTCGATTTACTACCCGAGCGCACAAATCCTTGAAAAACATACAGAGTTCAGATATGGTGACACGTACATTAGATGTCAGCTTCCCACGAATTCCCACAGGTAATAACTTCTACAAACATACGTGACAATCATGACTTTTCAATCCATTGATTTTCTAATCATCAGGACTCACGCATCTACCAATATTTGAAGCATAACCATCTGCCAACTTCACACCTTGCAACCATTTGCAGAAATCCATCCTCTCTTCCCTCATCATCGTAAAACATGCATGCGGCATGACCACCCTATTGCCTTCCACCCGCAAATGCAGATTATGTTTCATTCTCATTCTCTCAAGATCTTTCCTCGTCTTGATCATGTCTTTCGTCTTTTTGTTAATACTCATCAATGTACCCAGTATATTATCACAAATATTCTTCTCTATGTGCATTACATCCAAACTATGTCACAACTTGCATGACGACCAATACGGCAAGTCAAAAAAAAATGCTACGCTTTGTCCAATTCAATTCTATTGCACCTCGTTTCCTCTTGTCTTTCCCCGACCTTTGCCAAAATTGTTCGCTCTAACATGTTGTAGTTGTTCCACTATCTCTTCTCCAGACAACTCTTTTGGTACAATCCTATCCTCTACTCTCCCATCAAACTTGGCACATTCACTTCTCCATGCATGATTTGCTGGTAAATAACGTTGATGACCCATGAAACACAACTTTTGAGAATATTTTAGCCACTCACTAGCAGTTTCTTTATTACACGTCGGACACACTAACTTTCCTTTCATACTCCAGCCAGAAAGATTCCCATATGCCGGAAAATCATTTATGGTCCACATTACCGCAGCATGCATCTGAAAAGATGTCGACGTAGATGCATCATAAGTTCTAACGCCTGTTTCCCATAACTCTTTCAGCTCTTCAATCAACGGCTGCATGAATACGTCAAAATCATTCCCAGGTGATCTAGGGCCAGGGATGAGTAAAGTTAACAAAAAGTTTGGCGCCTTCATGCACCTCCATGGTGGAAGATTGTACGGAATCAATACCACGGGTCAAGTGATATAACTTGTACTCATATTTCCAAAAGGGTTGAATCCATCGATTGTGAGTCCCAGGCGCACGTTCCTAGCTTCTATCCCGAACTCTGGATACTGATTATCGAAAGACTGCCATGCAAGTGAATCAGCTGGATGCCTCATATATGCATCATTCTTAACTCTTTTATCTTCGTGCCACCTCATATCATGAGCTGTTTTCTTACACATATATAGTCTTTGTAACCTAGGTTTCAAGGGAAAATACCGCAACACCTTAACCGGCACGTTTTTATTACCCTTCTACCTCGACTCTCCGCATATAGGACATGTTTGTTTCTCCTCATTCTCCTTCCAGAACAATACACAATCATTCTTGCATGCATGTATAGACTTGTACTCAAATCCTAATCCCTTTCTCAACTGTTTCGCTTCATAAAAGTTCTTGGGCAATGCAGACCCTTCGGGAAGCTCCTCGGTAAATAAGTCCAATACCATATTTATTGCTTTCGTCGACATCCCACACAATAACTTAATGTGAAGCAACCGCACAATAAACGACATTTTGGAATGTTTTGTACAACCTGGGCAAAGCTCGCACTTTGCATCTTCCCATAGTGAAGGAAAATTTTCACAATCAGTCCCTCCACCACTTGAGGCATTGTTGTTAATCTCATCCATAAACATCCCAGCTCCAATGTCACCCAACATCTCCTCCATCTCATCCTGCTCATAATCATCATCCATATGCCGCAAATAATTGTGATGATCGACCAATACATCTGCTGACCCTTCATACAGCTCACCATGCAGTACCCATCGCGTATACCCCAGATCCATACCGTTCACAAATATATGACTTTCTACTTCATCTAATCCTATCGCACACAAATTTTTACACCCTCGACATGGACACTTAATGTAACCACGACTATCAGCAGAGGCCCGTGCAAAATCAATTGAGGTTCTTACTTCACGTGCATAGGGTACGTAATCCTTTCCAAGTCTATCACCTAGACACATCCAATTTTTGTCCATTTCTAAAAACATCTATATATTAATAACACGTACATTGAAAATTCACATGCATGTCATGCTCCAATTTTCATTGCTTTTTTGATAAGGTAGTTGGTCCTATCCCATTCGAAATTATATTCTCCATATTACACAAATCTCGTCACTCTACTACTTTCCATGTTAGTAAAAATTTCGACAGCACCTCCCCATAGTTCTCCAAGTATACATGTTCAAATATCGGGATTGTGACCCTACGAACAGTATACCCGAAGAACAGTAAAGGAAGACACTGAAACTTCATATTAAACGTGGAAAGTAATGAGTAACAAAAATGTGCAATACAGATAATATAATCCCAAACTGTCCACGCTGGACAATTCAGGAATCAGTTCCCAAACAGGTCTAAGGGTGTTTATGCAATGTCACACGTATCTATCAAAAAATCATACAAACAATATCTCCATGTTGCTTAAATTAACAATGTCACCTTCAAATAGTGTTATATTGTTAAACTAAAGAGAGATGGAAGATTATGTGACCTTAAGTTTCGTGTCTTGTACACAACGAGGGAGAATGATCTTGAAGAAATGTTTAAATTTTAATCTAATTACTTAACCGTCACAAACTGTCCGACCTTGACAACTCTCAAGGCCGAAGAGACTATGACAGTTAAGCAATTAAATTGAAATTCCAACATTTCTTCAAGATCATATTACCTCGTTGTGTACAAGATCATCATTCTTAAAGTATAATTTTAATTGTTATACTTAATTTCAAAGGTTATACAATAATTTTAATTATTATAATTCGTAAAGAGTTATTTTAATTGTTATACTTAATTTCAAATATTATTATCACATTTTAATTATTATTATTCGTAGAGTTGAATTTTAATTATCATACTTATGCTCAAAGGTTATAATATAATTTTAAATATTATAATTCTTAAAGAGTTACTTTTATTTGTTATTACTTAATTTCAAATATTATTATCAATATTTAATTATTACTATTCTTAAAGTTGATTTTTAATTATCATTCTTAAATTTCAAAGGTTATAATATAATTTTAATTATTATAATTCTTAAAGAGTTACTTTTATTTGTTATTACTTAATTTCAAATATTATTATCAATATTTAATTATTACTATTCTTAAAGTTGATTTTTAATTATCATTCTTAAATTTCAAAGGTTATAATATAATTTTAATTATTATAATTCTTAAAGAGTTACTTTTATTTGTTATCACTTAATTTCAAATATTATTATCAATATTTAATTATTACTATTTTTAAAGTTTAATTTTAATTACCATACTTAAATTTCAAAGGTTATAATATAATTTTAATTTTTATAATTCTTAAAGAGTTACTTTTATTTGTTATTACTTAATTCCAAATATTATTATTAATATTTAATTATTATTATTCTTAAAGTTGAATTTTATTTATCATACTTAAATTTCAAAAGTTATAATATAATTTTAATTATTATAATTCTTAAAGAGTTACTTTTATTTGTTATTACTTAATTTTAAATATTATTATCACAATATTTCAAATCCATATCACAACATATTCACAATAACTCACAAACTATTTACAAACTATACAAACAATAATCACAATATTTCAATTGTAAGTATAAAATAACATGCCACATGTATTAACATATTCTATAACTTGAGTAAGAAATAAACATGTATTAACAAAACTTAAGGACAATATATTTGTAACAATGTAAACATATTCAAACGTCATTCAAAAATAATAATTTAAATATTTCAAGTCCATATCACAATATATTCACAATAACTCACAATATATTTCACAAAATAATATGCCACATGTATTAACATATTCCTAAACTTGAGTAAGCAATAAACATGTATTAACAAAGCCTAATAACAATATATTTCTAATAATGTTTCTTCAAAACGTCATTCACAAATAATAAACACAATATTTCAAATCCATGTCACAACATATTTACAAGAACTCACAAACTATTTACAAACTATACAAACAGTAATTACTATATTTCAAGAGTAAGTATAAAATCACAACAACATATTGATAAAGTTTAGAAATATACCTAGCACTCACAATATCCTCTTACAAATCAAAATCTTCCAACTTTCCAAAACGGCCAATCTTTCAAAAAAATACAATACTAATTTATTAGAAATATTCTATAACAAAAACATAATATAAATATCATAAAATTCAAAAAAATACAAGAAATCAAAATTTCTTCTTACCAAAACTCAACTCTCTCTCACTCTAACCCCCTCTCTCTCTCTCTCCTGCAGGAGCTAGCTCGAGCCGACCTTTACCCAACTCTCTCTCTCTTTCTCTGTTGAGCGCACGGGAGAAGAAGAAATAATGCATTTCCTCCCGTGCGCGTACTGATTAAGCTCTAAAATTATTAGTTTAAAAGTTTGAACGTTTAAGTTGTACGTCCGAACGTTATAATTTAAGTTAACGTTCGAACGTAATGAAAAACAAAAATTATTCCCGCCCAGAACGTTCGGACATTTTCAATACACATTCAAACGTACCATTCTTATGATATAACATAAAATCTAGCGGGAAAGTTCCCGCACTTTCCTCATATATATTCGAACGTATCATAATTTTTCATTCGAACGTTCGTAGATTTACAGATTAACGTTCAAATATTTAACTTAAACGTCCGAACGTACATTTCATCAGAGTGCGACCATATTTGAGCGGGAAATTTCCCGCACTAATTATTCCGCTCGTTCGGATGTTAATAGATTTGGCATTCGGACATTCATAATTTTCTAGTGATTTTCATCAAATAACGTTCGAACGTATAGTATAAAATTCTGAACGTCTGAATAATCACACAGATACCTTAATCGAGCGGGAAAATTCCCGCCTCTTAGTTTAACGTTCGAACGTTAACATACGATTCCTAATATACTAACTTATAATATAATATATATACCATATTTTATATATCTATAACTATATACTACATTGTATAGTATGATAGCATAATGCTTTAAATGAGAACATAATAATATAGTATATAAACTATACCATATATATAAATCAATAATATATATTAAATTATTACTTATTAAATTCTTTATTATATACGCACTTATAATATAATATATATACCATATTTTATATATCTATAACTATATACTACATTGTATAGTATGATAGCATAATACTTTAAATGAGAACATAATAATATAGTATATAAACTATACCATATATATAAATCAATAATATATATTAAATTGTTACTTATTAAATTCTTTATTATATACTAACTTATAATATAATATATATACCACATTTTATATATCTATAATTATATACTACACTGTATATATATATATATATATAGACAATCAGAATGTGTATTTTGGACACGTATCTTGATGTCTGAAGATACGTATGGCCCACTTCATAGCCACAAACGCAATAAATGAAGGTACGCAACTACAACGTGATCACCAAGCTAGCTAGCTAGTCAGTCCTGTATTTTTTATTTTTCTTAAGACATAATTTATATTATACTTATAATTTGAATAATAATCATATTCTAACTAAATTAGTATGAATATATTATATATACTTACTCCATGTTATATATTAAACTTCATATTATCTGTATATTAAATGTTTTTAATCTTTACTTAAAATAAGGATCATAAACTTATAATTTTCTTGTTAAACATATTCAATAAAAATTCAAAAACAATAATCACAATATTTTAAATCCATATCACAGAATATTTACAATATTCTCACAATAATATTTATACACATATTAATTCATCAATGAACACCATAAACTCACAAACTATTCACAAAATTCACAAACAATAATCACAATTATTTCAAGAGTAAGCATAAAATCACAACATGTATAAACATATTGCTAAACTTTAGAAATATAACTAGCACTCACAAATTCAAAAAAACCAATTAATCTAATTGTCAATAATATTATATAACATCCTAATATATAACATAAACATTTATAATATAATATATTATAGATAATATTTTGGAAATTAAATTGATAAATGTTCGAACGTAATAATAATTACGTTCGAACGTTATGTGTATATAAGGCCAAAATCGAACGTCGAAACGACATTACAGACCCATCGTCTACTCCGTTGCACGCCAACACGCCTCCGTCACCGCCGCCGTCAACTCCGCCACAACCGTCACTAAAAGGTAGGCATTCATCTTTTATTCAAATAACATGTATTTTATTGAGATTTGGATTGAGTTTTATTTAAAACCAGATACGTGGTGGCCGGATTTTCAACTCCATTTTCCGGCCACCACAGCCAGCTATTGGCCGAATAGTCACCGTAGAAATGTTTCTTGAAGTGTATACTTCATTTCTACGGTGACATTTCCGCATTTAGAACCTTGTAGAGAAATTTTTGAGATTTCAATAATTGTTGAGTCGACTCAACCATTCTGCATCGTAACGTTAAAACGTTCACCAAGATGTTCGAACGTACGACGTTTAAATTATAAAGTCGTTATGGCTTCTACGTTCGAACGTTCATTGCCTTACATTCGGACGTCATTTTCATCAATTTTACGTCTAAACGTTTAATGTATACGTCCGGACGTACTACTTTTTAAATATTATTAAACGACATACGTTCGAACGTGAGTATTTTACTTTCGCACGTAAATCATATACGGTCGGACGTTTAATTATAATGTCCGAACGTAGTGATTTTCTACTTTATTCATGCTTCGACGTTTGGACGTTCATATTTACGTTCGAACGTTCATATTTACGTTCGAACGTATAACATAAACGTTCAAACATATATGTTTTACGTTCGAACATAAATTTATTTACATTATTTTACGTGCAAACGTATAAATAAACGTCTGAACGACTTCCAGAGAGGTGTCGAGCGAGCGTATACATTATTTTTTATTGAACACTTGCGCTCGAGCGAGGTGTCGAGTGTAAGTCGAGCGCAAGTTGTATTGAACATTGGGTCGCTCGAGCCAATGTTCAATACAACTTGCGCTCACCACCTCGCTCAAGCGCAAGTGTTCAATAAAAAAAATTTCGGAGTCGGAATCGGAGCTTCTTGGAGCTCCGACTCTGACTCCAAGCTACTCCGAATTCTGACTCCAAATTCCGATGACTCCGACTCCGTCGGAGCGGAAGTCGGACGGAGTCGGAATTTTCAGAATTTTGCACACCCCTATGTAAATAACTTTTTTTCCTTCTCTATTTTCAGGATATGGTTCTTCTACTGCATACTAGGAAATGAGGGAGGGAATGAGCCACGTCAGACACTGCTCGTACCGGAGCTCTTACTGTTATGGTAGAGCGAGAGGTCTAGATTAATGAGTTTGACGAACTCTGTTGGCAGCAGACGAACCTGAGAGATGTTTTCATAAGTAGAGGCTGGGGAAATATCTGCACATTGAGGGGGAAGGTATACCCCTCAATGGTTCAAGAATTCTATATGGGGATGTTTGACATGCCTCAGGATGCATCCTCTCACACCGTGACTGTACGCGGTGTTTCCATGGAGGTATCACCAGATGTCATCAGCAAGCACCTCGGGATTCGTCGAGGAGTTGAGACATTTGCACACTCAACACCCCGTGAGGATGTAGGCACTTCTACATCATCTACTGGCCGCCCATTTGAGCCAGCATCAGCCAGAGATGCAGGCTAGTCAGAGGCTGAGGATACTGGCGTCGAGGCTCGGGATGATGACCGAGGCGAGGATTTCTACATCCTCACCGGGAGGGACCGTATGCAGATTGAGCGAAAGAACGCCTTCAACCAGAACCATCTGCTGCATTTCTTCCGCATGTTGCACCTTATTGTTGCAACAAATGTCGATCCCGTGGCACATAAAACCACATTTAGTCAGCTTCGGGCATAATTTTTTATACGAGTGGCACGTGGAGATCCTATAGATTTGCCACTGCACATCTTTGAGAGGATCCATTACGAGGCGAGCATCGTCTCCACGAATAATCTCCCATACGATATCCTAATCAGCCGACTATTACTTGCACGGGGAGTGCCGACCCAGCCAGAGGAGCGGGTCAAAGATCAAATGAGTCCCCTCGACATGACCACGCATCGACGTAGTATTGGACAGGCGAGGGGACGTCAGCCACCTCCTGTAGAGGATCTAGTTCCTCCGACATAGCCTGAGCCAGGTCATGTCGGAAGTAGTAGTCAGCATACGCCGAGTACATCTGCAGGAGATGTGCGGCCTGCTTGGGTTGATGCTGTCATCTCATAGCTGATTGCGCATATCGATCATAAGATCGATCGATCGCTCGAGGCTATATCAGCGTCTGTTGCCGAACTCACCCATCATGTAACTATCCTCAACGACTTGACTGAGGAGGTACGTAATTCGACTTTTGGGAATAACGTTATCATCTGACTGTTGTTTACTACATTCTATCAAATTTTGTATTTTATTTTTAATATTTGTAAAGAAAAATATTATTGAATATTTCTATCGTTTTTTAATTTCAATTTTTAATCTTCTTTGATGTTATATTTTCCAACTTTAATACTAAATCACTGCATTTCAAATATATATAAACATAAATATATATTTATATATTACAAATTGTGTATATATAAATATATACAATTCAATTTTTTAGACTTGTTCACAAATTATACACAATAAAAATTACATAATTTTTAAATTAAAGTCATTTAATTTAAATTTACAATGAACGTTCGAACATTGGCACAAACATTTTACGTTCGAACGTTAATTAATAACGTTCGAACGGTTGCGCCAAAACATTTTACGTTCGAACGTAAACAGACATAACGTTCGAACGTATATGTGACGTTCGAACGTATATTTCCCATACGTTGGAACGTAAAAAAAATCTCATCTATCTTTAGTGACGTTTCAAGAAACTGTCATAGAAAATACCTTTTAGTAACGGTTTAGGGACTGTCACAATTTCCCAACCGTCACTAGAAAGCAATTGTGTTGTAGTGGTAGACAACATTTTCTCGAATAATCGTTGTGGTCCTATATTAACATGTCAATTAGAAGTCAAAACTTTATTGATTAAGATACATCATCATAATTGACATATTATAATCTTATCAAATAAAATGTCGAATTTTATTGCCGACTACCGAATTATAATATATAAGTTACAAGGAATTGCTTGTGTATATTAAAAGGTAAATTTTTCTACTCGTATATTTTAATTTTTTTTAAATAACTAAGAAAGTGACAATTAGTAAATTTTTATTTATTTTTTAAATATGTTAAAAAAATGTTGGAAATAAAAAAAGAAATTGTAATTTACACTATGGGCACCCCCAGCACGCTAGGCGGCAATACAGCAATTTTGACGTTACCTTCCTAATCCTAGTATGGATTGAGTTCTACTCTAATTAAAATTATATTAATATAGGATATCTAATTGCGCTCGGAATAGGAGTAGTACTAGATAATCTCATTAGAATTCCTAATCCAACAAGTATTAGGAATCATCATCGAGTCCTAATATAATTAGAATATAGAAATTCCAATTACAAAAATCCCAAATTTAACTAAAATTGGAAAACTAGTAATTATTAGAAAAAAAACCTTGTTTATTAGAAATTTTAATCACATTAAAATTCTAATAAACGACAAAAAAGAAAAGAAAAGAAAAAGAAACAATCTTTTAATAAAATAATAAAATATGCCATAGAAAAAATTCTACAACAATCACACATCGCACTAGTTGACCATGAGGTTGTGATCTAACATCTTCTACAATAACAGCCCATAATGGTATATCATAGATTTTTCTAATCACAATATATATATATATATATATATATATGTTATAAATCTATTCTACAACAATCATCCTATAAAATATACCATGGATTAATGCAAATCAGAAAGCATGTGTTATGAACCTGGCTATTATTTACTGTATTGCAATAAGGAAACGGTCTGGAAATGGAAGATGGTTTCTGTGATGAATGAACTAAGTGAACACAAGATGTTTGATGAAATTTGAAAGAGAATCACAGTAAGAAAGAAGACAAAAATGGCTACACCTTAAGGTATTCGAGGTCTCCAATTCCTCCAAATTTAGAGTTCATACAAGTTGAAAATTTTACATAATAATTCCCCCCATCTGAGTTCTACTTCTTATTTATGGATAACAATTTCCTTCTAAATTAAAATAATAGAAAGCATTAAAGTGGAAATAAAAGAGTAACCAACTTCTATTCTAGAATGTCCCATAAAATGACCACATATTAGCTCCACTGCTTAATTCGAAACACTACGAGCCAAGGCTTTCAAGCAAATGACCCTGCAATACTACAGGTTCATAACAAACTCCTCCCCTTAAAGAACCTTATCCTTAAGGTTTAGACCATTAATAGCCTCTTGAATCAGCTAACATGGTAAGCCTACCCAGGTCTTAAGAAACATGTCACCACCCAATGCTCCGAATGACCATTCTAAATCAATAATATATGGAAGACTGAAAAATAAAAACTAATCATGTATATTGTTGCTGATGCTACTTCTTGCGAATCTGTATCCTCACCTCTCCAATGCTCCGAATGAACCCCAAATGGTTGATCATCAGAAGATTGTGGATCTCCTATAACAGTATCAATATTAGGTCTTGTTGGCTGATTTCAAATAGGGACCTTCCAAAATGAATTAGTGTTCTGAAAGAATATGTAAAATGCAACAACCAATGCCAAAAACATTCCTAAAAGTAGTGCATATATTTGCCACTCTTTCCAATCTGCAAGAACACTTAGCTTAGTCATGACAGCTCCTCATTTAGTAATAGTAGTAAGCATAACCCTTTCAGTGGGACAAAACTCTAGTACCACAATAAATGCATCCAAGTGCAACCTCTTCCTATAGTGATTGATGTCCATTTTCTTTACTTCAGCCACACAGATATCTCCATCCTTGCTTCTCAATCTTTTTCCCTTGATCTCTAGCACATTAAACTACCTTGTTTTACCATCTTCTCCTTAGCAACTATTGGCTTGCCCTTCAGTAAGGGTCCCCCAGCCAAAGTTTTGAATACCGTTTCGATGACCGTTTTGGTTAAGGAACTAGAACGAAATATTTCGGTATCAGTATCATTTTGGATACCGTTTCAGGATAGTCTATATATAGATAAATTATATATATACAAATAAACTATATTTCAAAATAGCAACAAAATAAATCATAAACTCAATAAGCTCAGAGGTTAAAAAATTAAATAAATAAAATAAAGGTCCCATGGATGTAGTACATGTGCAGAGGTAGAGGTAGCACCGCTCGTTTGTATCGCTAGTTACTTTTTGTGTATTTTTTTTCATTTTTCTTTTCACAACTATTTAATATATTTATTTTTAAAAAATAAAAAATACAGTAATACACTTAAAATTACTTTCTTAATCACTAAGTAAAATAAAATTGTCAAAGCGGTACACTGTAGCGATCAAGTATAGGTGGCATACAAGTTTTTCTCAACTAGCATTCTATGTAGTACTGCATGCCACGAGGAAACAAGCCAAAAGAAGTAAAATATGAGAGTTCGAAAAGTAAAAGTAGTTCAGCTATTTAATGCAGTTAATAATTATGCAGGTGAGAGAGAATAGGGAGACAAGGGCAGTATGTGTCGTGGTCTAAAAGAGAAGAGGGGCGCGTGTAGTATGTAGTGCATAAAAAATGCCCCTACCATTTTACCTTAATTACAAAAATGCCATACATGAATCAACAGTTGAGCACTTAAGCTTCTTATACGCGTACCGACCGAAATTCGCATTTCGGCCAAAATCTGGCATACCAGTCGAAACACGCCAGTACAACTGGTATTTTAGCCGGTAAGAAGCACACAACTTCCTTGTACCGGCTACTGTTCTAGTATGAAATATTTTGGCCGTATTGGTCGGTACGGTAAGAAATTCAAAACTTTGCCCCCATCCCACACCTGTCTTGTCAATTTTATAGTGCCTCACATCCCCATGAAGCCAGTTCACAAAGTATAGAAAATGACCATCAAGAGAGATAAAAAAAAAAGTCAATAATAAGCCCAAGCATTTCTAGAAGAATCCGATTTTGCACCTTCAATTGCTACACTGATATTGCAACCTCATGGCTCCGTGGGCCATCTTGGGTCTTTAAAATTCACACCATGTTACTTGTCAAGGCACACCCAACAAATCCAGTGTCTTTTCTAGGATCATGCAAGAACCCCATCTTCGAAGGTAAGAGCTTTGTATTGCAAAGATCTAATATGGGTCTCAGTTCGCCCCCAGGCCAGTTGTCCACATGCAAATGCCTCCCGGACAAACCATTAAAAACATGTTGAAGGTTGAAACCTTTAGTGAAAGTAGCAGGGATAGCCCATGATGAGCTTATAAGGTTCTCCCACCTTCCTTTCACATTAAATTCAGAATCAAGTAGAAGAAAGCCATTTCCTGCAACATTTCCATCTTCAACAGTAAAATAGGGTTTCTTTTGTCCTGGACCCTCATCACCAACTGTGTAAGCCATGTCTAAGAAAGGAGGTTCCCATTCCTCTACCACCTCAGATTTCAACATTCTAGAAATATACATCTTATTGATGTTGTGTTTCGAAGGGCCTGGGCAACTTCAAGTCATTGGTATTCGAGTAATCACCTGCATAGTAACTAAAGGGGGGACCTCGAGGTTTGTTGATCCTCTGATGCTTAAGTCAGTATTGGTGAAGGAGATGATAAAAAGTAATGAAGAGGAGAGTGTGCGGTGATAGTGATTGGTTGACTGATTACCTTATGCGCTACTGATAGTGTCCTATTTATAGTTACCGACCAGGACCCCACCATAGTGGAGTGTTGTATAGCAAGGGATAATATGCTTGTGTTGTTGATTCACCGAGCTGCTCCCGTGTCATCACCTTGCCGAGCTGTGAAGGGCTCAGGCTTGCTGTGCATTGCTCAGGCCTTGGGTTGCATTGAATGCGGCACGCCTTCTGCTCTGGGCCACATTGAATGCGACACGCCTTCTACTCTAGGCCGCATTGAATGCGACATGCTTTCTGTCCCGGGTCCCTTCCATCTTATTGACACTCTCGTTTGGTGATGTATGCTAAGTTCCTTTCTTCTCAAGCATTGCCTATGTCCTATGTCTTTTGTCACATCGGCATGACCAGACTGGGATCTCCTACTCAAAGCCCTGATCCAGGTATTATTTGTTTGACCCAAACCATGTGATACGACTGGGCCTTGCCTTTGGCCCAATCCAACCCAGACCACATATCTGGGTTGTGATTTGGGCCCATTGTTGGGCCCAATATAAGAGATTTTCTCCCTTCACAGTACCCTACGAATTTTCAGCACACTCGTGGGCTGGAAATTCTAAGAGAGATTTTTTTCTTCTTTTACTCTGGTCTAGAAATGTAGAAGGCGAACGGGCACTCACCTGTTCACTGTTGTTGTGAACCGATCTCCACGTAATCATTAACGCATCCTCATTAATTAAAGCTGCTTTATGGAGTGCCAACATTGCCTGGGATTGGTTTGTTCCACATACGCGTGCATAGGTAAACGTCACTCCGTATTCCTGTAGCTAGGGCATCCCTTCGAATCTTGTGCCATCATTTTGAATAACTAATCGTTCCATCAAGCCGTTCCTATTTATTTATTCTTCCTCATTCCTTCCTCTCTTGCTTCCCCTTCGACTTCGTCTTGTTCTCCTCCTCTGTTTTTCTGAAGCCCTAAAAGTTTCCCCAATTCTTCCGTCTACTCTCACCATGACTAAGCGAAGTGCGAACGAAGCCCATTTCAACTATTACGTTGGGAAATGATGGACGTCAGCCATGACTAACAACGAACTTCATTCGCTCTGTAGAGAATTCTCCATTCCTACTAAGACTGTTCTGGAAATCCCCCAACCTCGTGTCACAATGGTGAATGAGCAGGGCCTATTGACTCACTCAAAAATGAGTAGCACAAAGGCAATTCCAAGTACAAGAGGATGTCGCGTAATAATTAGGAATAAATTCCTAGATCGTCTCCTCAGGGAAAGTTACTTAAAGTTAAACTCGTTTAAAATGGTGAAAATATTCACTAAAAGAAAATAAAAATGATGGTATGTGCAATGGATGAAAGAGTGCAACAAGAATGAAAAGGGCACTAGTCATGGACTAGATTCATATTTTTGAATTTTTGACTGTTGAAATGAAATATAAAAAATTAACAAATTAAAATTAACAATCAAAGAATCAACTAAACTGAACAATCTTAATTAATCTGAAAATTAAACAATAAAACTGAAATTATTTAAGTCCTAATTAAACTTAAATCAATCTAATATACAATGGAACTAAGAGATTAATAAAACTAAGCTAAAAATTAAATTAGATTAGAAAGTAATTAACAAAATACGAACTGAAAATTGAAAAGTGCCAAAATCAAGATTCTAGTGTTCATTCTTGTATTCAAATCACAAATTCTCAAAATTAATCCATAACAATTGTAATCACTGTTCAATGAAAGCTTAAAGAAGCGAGAAAAATAAATAACACAAAGTAAATAAACAGCAAATAAAATGTCCCAAAGTCTAAGCCAAATATCTCAAAAATATTCCATAAACTTTAAACTGAAATTAAATAAAAAGTAGAGAGTGAAAAAACCAAGCTAAATGAATGGAGATGGAGGTGGTAGGCAATGGAGTAAGCGGCTGGAGCGACACTTGGACCCTGGAAGAGTTCTTCAAATGTGCGGTGCTGCTTTGCAAAAGTCTCCAATCTTGTGCTAATGATATGCTTAAATAGGGTAGGAAAGAAACTCTAATGTCTTCATATTCCTGCACACAAAATCGCTTAAATTTTAGGACTCAACTTGGCAACCACATATGTGCTTTAGGAGTTTGAATTTGAAAATTCTTATTAGAGACAACTTTGTAGCCCTTTAAGATATCTTTCTAACGCATCAAGAATCATATCAATCAAATATTTGAGCAAAATGTTATGATTAAAATACTAAAGTGTGTTCATTCTGTCTCCTAACGCATTTTGGATTCTTATCTGAATTACTCTCAAACCCCATCATTATCCTTATTTGAAGAGTCTTACATTCGGTGAAAGTTTTTAAGTTGTTCCAATGTTTTGCCCACTTGAAAGTCCTTTGAATTTGAAGTTAGAAATAAAATAATAGAAATTAGAAATAAAATAAAATAAGAATAATATAATATCAAAAATATGTTGTGCATGTGAATGAACATTGTCTAATTAAATCACAAGTTATAAAATTAAGTATAAATCATGCTATTAACCAATTTAAATCATAACTTAGATTTATTCATCTTAACAATTTTTTCATCTAAAACTAATAATAATGTAGTGAAATAAATAAAATATATTGGTTCTAAATGTATAAAATATGCAATAATTCAGCTCAATCACACCCCCCAACTAGCGTTTTGCTAATCTTTGAGCAAAATAGTGAAAATTAATTGAGATGAATATTGCACAAAGATCAAAATTCAAACAGAAACAATCAAACATAATTCTGAATTCTCACAAAAGTGGCACGTTACTACTCAACCCCCAGGGGCTATACCCACCAAGGCTATCTCAACAATCTTTCACATAGAATTGAGGCAAATGTCTCAGAACTGAAATGTGTGTGTGGAGCTAAACTGGTTATGTGTTCCTCATTACTACTCATGATTTGTAATAGGATTTTTCAACCTTAAGATTAATCATTACTGATTCTAACTACCTCAAAGCCCAAGGGACTAGTAGTTTTCACGCCAGCTCTATTTTTAAAGGTTGAACACCCAACTTCCAAAGTCTTGGGTAACTGTTTCTAGCCATTTACTTAGAAAATCTTACTAAGCCACCTTTATCTATTTTTTTTCTATTCTTTTCAAATCTTTTTTTTTTCTTTCATTTCCTTTTCTTTCTTTTTTTCTTTTTGAAGCATGGCTCGGTAGTCCTGCAGTTTACTTCTCTTGTGTTAAATCAATGAACAGTAAATAAGGAACACTACAAGCGTAAGCATGTGCAAAATGTCCTTCAAAATTTGCCCTTCGTTCTACAAAAATCTTATCAAGTCTCATCTCAATAAGTATAGCATCCCAGTATTTCAAGCTACACATCAACAAAATATGATGCATCAAAAATCATGCTCTATGCTTAAACTTGAAAATAAATCTTCACAAATTGATTCCGCTCAACTACTCCATCAAGATGCTCAGATTTCACAAAATACTAGAAATAGAGTGTGTGTCAATTATATGTGTATCAATGCACATCACATTAATATACATTTTTTCCCTTTCTCCTTTTTTTTTTTAAAAAAAAAAAAATTATGTGCACACACGCTACCCCCAACTTATGAGAGACATGGTCCTCAATGAATCGAACGAAAGAAAACAAAGTGCACAGGAATAAGCAAGCAAAAAAAAAAAAAATCAACATGAAATATAAAATCAAAGCAAAACAACAAATAAAAAAAATGCAAGTAAAAAAACCTGTAAAGGGTGAAAAGATCAAACACTTCCCTGGAATCTTGCACAAGCAAGATCTCTTCGTGTGGATCAAAGACCTTCAAAAACGGCTTTAGATGTTGTCCATTGACAGTGAAAGTATTTCCATTTTTAAGATTGACAATGTTTACCGCCTTGTGAGGATAAACCTTCTTTACAATGTACGGCCCCTTCCATCCAGATTTCGGCTTCCTAGGAAAAAGATGTAGTCTTGAATTGTAAAGGAGCACTTTCTAATCAGGGACAAGATGTTTTTTATGGATCTTCTTGTCATGCAAGGCCTTCATTCGCTCCTTCGCCAAGCGGGAATTATCGTAGGCCTCTCTCTTTATTTCTTCATGCTCTGAAATCACTTTAACAGTATGCACCTCTGACTCGTCGCAATCACCAAGCATCTTGCAAGTATTGAACACATTCATTTCCAATGTCATATTCCCGAATGTGAGTTTCAGCACTCCACTTCGACAATTTATCAATGCATTGGAAGTAGCAAGGAATGGACGCCCAAGGTTGACAGGCGCCTAGTAAATAGTAGTGGCTGGCTGCTACATATCAAGAACTACAAAATCTACTGGGTAGTAAAATTTGTCCACCTAAACAGCACATTCTCAACAATACCCCTCGGCACCTTGACTGATCTACTAGCTAACTATAGCTTGATGGAGGACTGCTCATACACTGAGAACTGTAGCAAGTTTAGACAACTCCCCAAATTAAGTAGAGCTCTCCCAATGCGTGACTCACCAATTTTAATGGAAATGTGGTTAGATCCGGGATCTCCAAACTTCTGAGGAGTCTCGCTCAATATCAATGCGTTGACTTGCTCTATTAGGAAAGCTTTCTTCTTTACATTTAGCTTCCTCTTCACTGTGCACAAAGTCATTTAGAAATTTTTCATATGAAGCAACTTGTTGTATGGCATCCAAGAGTGGAAAATTAATCTTTACTTGCTTGAAAATCTCTTGAATCTCAGTGTGGTATTTGTTCTTTTGGCTGGCTGCCAATCTCTGAGGATAGGGAGCCACAGGTTGGTACCCCCTACTAGTTTCAGCATCTACACTCACAGGCTTCTTTAGCTCTAGTCTCACTACCTCTGGTTCTTTTTCAGTTTCATCAGTCTCATTTACATCTTCAGGTGTAAGAGCAACTACCTGTCTGTCAATGGTCATCCCTGGTTGGGGAACTTCCTTTACACTTCTCAAAGTAAGAACTGCCTTCGCTGTCTCAAAAACCTCCCCTGAGACATTATGCACTTGTTGTTGTTGCTGGTATACTTGAGGATTAGGCTGAGGCTGTGCTAGGAATTTCTCTTTCTCTAGAGTGCTCAATGTTATGCTCATCTTATTGATGGTGCCCTGAAAGTCATTTATGGCTTGAGTATTCTGATTGTTTATGGTGGTCTGAATCTACATGAATTACTGAAGTGTATTGGCCATTTGTGCTAAACTGTCATCTAGAGACTTCTTCGCAGATGATTGAGGTTGAGAACTCTGTGCAGCTACATGAGGCTAAAATCTTGGAGGTGCTACAAAAGGATAGCTCTGAGAACTCTGATATGGCTGATACTGGTGTTGAGGAGCAGCCTGATGAAATGGTTGCTGAGAAGGTGGTGGAGACCGACCAGGCTGATCATTCCTCCATGAGAAATTTGGTTGATTCCTCTACCCTGGATTATATGTATTGGAGAAAGGCTGATTTTGTGTTTTGTTAACCCTGTTTGCTAATTGCATTTGCTCAGAGCCACTCTCCTGAAATACTGGCATAATCGGGCAATCTTAGGTCTTGTGGTTTGAATCAGCACATATAGAGCATTTCTCTACTATTTTCATGGCCTTCACCTTTTCCATCTCCATGACCTCTAATCTTCTAGTCAATGCAGCTATTCGGGCTTGAATATCAGTGTCCTCCTTAAGCTCATATCTGCCCCCACCAGCAATAGCCCTCAGTAGATATGTTGTCAATCAAACTCGATCAGTGCTAGTGTTCCATTATTGTGTGCTTTCAGCATGATAGTCAAAAAATTACAATGCTTCATCAAGTTCCATGTTAAAGAATTCTCCATTGCACATAGTCTGAACAAACTGCTTGCATTGTGGAGTGAGACCAGTGTAAAAATAATTTACCAACCTCCAGGATTTAAAACCGTGATGTGGATAGATGTTCACCAGATCCTTAAATCTTTTCCAGCTGGCCTGGAAAGTCTCATCAGATTTCTGATTGAACTGGCAGATCTGCTCTTGTAAATACTGAGTTCTTTGAAAAGGAAAAAATTTGTGTAAGAACTCACGCTGCATATTAGACCAACTAGAGATTGAATTAGGCCTCAAAGAATTAAACCAAATCTTCGCTTTATCCTTCAAAGAAAAAGGAAATAAACGAAGTCTAATAAATTCATCAGCAGTGGCTCTATTGATAAAACTAATACAAGCCAACTCAAAATCTATCAAGTGCTGATAAGGACTCCAAGAATCCATCCCGTGGAACTGAGGTATCACTGACATCATGCCATCCTTAATGGAAAAATTAGGTGCATCATCAGGTAAAATAATGCATGATGGTGTAATGGTGCGTGGTGCAGGTGCAGCCATGGTTTGTTCAATTTCAATGTCTTCGTCTGTAGAAAAAATAGAAGAGCTATCAATCTCTAGGCTGTGTATACTTAGTGCTTGATGCAACTCTAACCAACCTATTTGGTACTGTTCTAGTGTCTATATAAAGGAGTCTATAAAGAAGTAAGGGCATTCAGAAACTCTCATCTGAAGCCTCCTCTTCTCTTGTCCAAACTTTTCTCTAGTCTTCCTCACTCTCCAAAATCTATCTTTTGTAAACCAACCTTCTTTTTTTATGTCTTTTGTTTCCAACTCTTCTGAGAATTAATCTCCTTGTAAGTATTATGTCTTTAATGAAGTTAATTTTGTATATATTTTCCATCTTATTTACTTTCTCATGCATATGGCCAGTTATACCGCATGTTTTATATATTGTCATGCATATGGCTGGTTAAACCGCCTATTATTATTATTATTATTATTATTATTATTATTATTATTATTATTATTATTATTAAGCTATTATTAGTAGCTATTTATTACATACAGAAATATTCTATTATAAATATACTAGTTTATACTAAACGAATGTTTAATTTGGAGTTATCATTATGTTCTCAGTGCTCCACTTTAATCTCACTTTGTTTGCTAGCTAGAAGAGAAACATTATATTCAAGAGTTGTGATAAAAAAAGACAAGTACTTACAATCAATGCAGCTTCCGAGCAGCTTGCACTTGCGTTGAGAACGTAAGGCTGTATAGCAACTGCTGAGAACGTAGGTCAATGTCTGTTCGTGGATCTCATATCGGTGGTTCCTCAGCCTCTTTCAGAATTTTCTATGGCTCACCGTGTGTCAAAATCCTAGGATGGTGAAATTTTCTTTCAATTCTCTAAGGAGAAAATACTACACTTGGCAGAACCTTTTAGGTTTTCTATTGTCTTGAAATTTGTTCAAAACCGTCCCTCCTTGGATGCCATTCGGGCATTCATTCAAAAGCACTGGAATCTTGATGACATTCTAGTTATTTCTAATATGATGCATCCTCGGAATGTGTTTATAAGAATGACTTCAAAAGAAGGCTGCATGAAGGCCCTTCCACGTGAAGTTAGTGATATAGACGGGATTCCATATCGTCCATTCCATTGGACTCCAGATTTTAAGGAAGAAGAAGAACCATCTATTGTGCCGGTTTGGATCGTCTTTCCAGGTTTGCCTCCTAACTATTATCATGAGTCTTTTCTTAAAATTCTTACAGCCCCAATAGGTAGATTTATTAGACGTGATAATCCCACTCGTTGTGCCACTCACACCGATGGTGCCCATATCTGTGTAGAGATGGATGTTGCAAAGGAGCCTTTACCTCATTTTTGGATTGGGACTCTTGGATTGGGGTCTAGCTGCAAGCAAGAGATAATTTATGAAACTTTGCCGGCGTTTTGTTCCAAGTGCAAAATACAGGGGCACAATGCAAGGACATGTCGTGCTGGGAGAAAGATTACTGGAAGAAAGGAATGGGTTCGGCAACAAGAACTTGTTGTGGAAGAACTGAAGGAAAAAATAAATCCACCAATTGTCGAGGAAAAAGAAGTTGAAGCAAATCAGGATTCTGAGGTAAATCTGGTAATAGGTGAATCCTCCACACCTTTGATTGAGGAGTTGGAAACGGAAAAAGATCATGGTGAGTCTCCTGATATTGAGGTTCATGGGGAGGAAATGAATAATAAGGTGTCACCAGAGAGGAATGACGAAAGACTGGAATGTTCTACCCGCTCGAAGGAGGCGGAGTTGGCCACAGACATGAGGGAGGTGGAACTAGTTCCTAGTACAGAGGAGAGGGAGGATGATAAATCACAGGAGGAAGAGGTTTTCTTGGAAGAGGGGTCGATGTCTGATCTGGAACCTGAGATACATGCGGAAGTCTTTCTGCAGGATAAGGAATATCACACGGAAACAGAGGATGAAGTAGGGAAAGAAAATACCATAAGAGGCAGTTTGAGAAAATTAGGAGTTCTTAGAGGGTGCTCACTCGAGCCAAAAAAATTTCTCAGTGATAGGATCCATATTAGTATGGAATATAAAGGGAATAGGTACTTCTAAGGGACATTTAAAGAGTCTGCTGAACAAATGTCAATCGAAGATGGTAGTGCTGCTGGAACCGTTTCAGAGTCTTGATAAAATTCAGATGTATATGCTGGTGTTTCACTTTGATAAGGTAATAACTAGTGAGGATGTTGGTGGGAAAATCTGGGTGTTTTGGAAAAATGCAATGGACGTGCAGCTGGTCCGAATGGGATCATAGTATTTGTCTTTACGTATAGACAACGGATCTTCACATTTTTTGGGTAATTTTATCTATGCTAAGTGTAACAGAAATGAAAGGTAGATGCTTTGGGAGGAGCTGAGTTCGGCTAGAATGGGTGTGGAGCCTTGTTTGTTTGCTGGAGATTTTAATATAATTCGTTCGGATGTGGAAAGGTGTGGTGGTTGACCAAGGACAAGAGCTGCAATGGATGACTTCAATAGATGGATTCACCAGGGTGGGTTGATTGAAATGAATTCACAAGGGAGAAAGTTTTCATGGTGCAATGGTCAGCATGGATTATCTAGAGCTTGGGCTAAGTTGGATAGAGTGCTTCTTGATGCAAATTTACTGACAGCATTTCCGAGTGCAAGTTGTTCGTATTTGTCAAGGACAACGCCAAATCATAGTCCCATGTTTATAGAATTCCTGAAAGATCCTTTTACTTATGGCCTTTCTCCATTTAGTTTCAGCAAATGTGGATTGAGCACCCTGAATTTATGAACTTTGTACAGAATGTGTGGTCTGAACTAGCGGTAGGTACGGGGCTCCTTAAATTAGCTAGTAAACTTAAAAAGCTTAAGGTGACTCTACGTGAATGGAAAAAGAGGGTGTTTGGGCAGACCAATACTCAGATTGCTATTCTTGAAGAGAAGGTTGAGGGTCTTGAGCACTCGCTGCAAAGAGATTGGGATAATGATGTTGAAAGGGAGCTTGTGAGGTACTCTACTGAGTTGTCTTCTTGGAGGCGAAGGGAAGACATAAGATTGGCTCAGATGGCTAAAATTAAGTGGAGGATGGAAGGTGATTGGAACTCAAAATTCTTCCATGTTTGGTTATCTAATAAAAGGCGTAGGAAAATTCCTAAGTTGAGAACTACAGATGGGTAGTGTAACACCCCGTATTTTAGTGTATTTTTATTGAATGATTATTTTTATGTTATTCAAAAAAATTATTCTTTTGTTTTAAAATTACTGGATTTTAATTGGGTTATTTTTAGGATTTTTAATTTGGTGAAAATTATTTTTATGTGCTTTCTTAATATTTATTTATTGTTATGTATTTAAATTGCTTTTAATATTTAAATTAATTACTGTGAGATTTAATTATTTCAATTTGACTTTACCATTACGTTTAAATTATTTTATTTAATTTGTGGTTTTAAAATCGTTTCCGTTGGATCATTTTCGTGACCCAAGTTATGAGGATTGGACCTCATTTCTTTTCCCCTCTTTTTCTTTCCTCTCCTTTTCTTTTCCTTCCTTTTTTCTTTTTTCCCTTATTTTCTTTCGGTCCCTTCTCTCCCGCGCGAACCCGATTCCCTCTCTCTCCTTCTCTCTCCCCGTGCGACTTCGGCCTCCACCCCAGCCCGCCGCCGTCGAGCCGCCGTGGTCGACACCGCCCCCTCCATTCGGTTCCCCTGCCGCCGGCGACCTTACCCTACCAACCTCACTTCCATCCGAGCCACCGTTAGCCCCCACGAGACCCACGAAGCCGCGGCACTCTTTCCGCCGTTGCGCCGCCGTCGCACCGCCATTGGCCACCATCTTCCTACCACTTCATCCCCGACCTCTTGGCAATCCTTTGGACCCAACCCCGGCTCCGATCCGTCTCCGGTGAAGCCCCACCAAGTCCATCTCCGATTTGTACATTTTCGGCCTTAAACCACCATTTGCGCCGTCATCCACGGCAAACCACCACCACCATTGGCTTCACCGACCTCTCTAGGCCCTACCCTATCATTTTGGGGTCTTCGTTTGTCTCCGTTGAAAAGTGGGTATTTGTGACCCACGGCCACAGTGTATTTTACACTGTGGTGTTGCTCAGACGTCGCCTTTTTCAGCTTCGTGATCCTCCGGAAATTATCTTATAGCGCTGTAAGTATTTTCCAAAGAATTCTTGTGAATTTAATGTATTTTTGCACTAACGCTTTTCACTGTATTTGTTTGACATGCCGGACTGAGTCCGAGGAGTACGGGGGTCGGATGGATTTATGATTGGAGTTGTTTGGGTTGGTTTGATTGGATTGGTTATTGGTTATTGAGGAATGTGGATTTGTGTTGGTACATGTGCATATCATTATTTCATGCATGATCATGTTTGTAAAGGAAAACTGGGTTTTCGTGTATTGCATTCATGTTCATGTGTTTATGAAAACTGGGTTTTCATGTGAGAATGGAATTTGGGTGCGTGCGTATCACGACCCCAAGCCGAGATGGGGCATTATCTCGGTGGAGCTCCTCTGGTTACTCGGGAGCGGAATAAACTGAGTAACGTCCCCTGGATTGTCGCTGGGCGACAATGGGATCGGACGAGAGATTCGTGCCGACTCCGTGGTCCTTCTGCTGGCGGGGACTAGAGGATGTCTGGCCATGTACGCGCTGGGCGCGGAACTGGGCATCGCTCGTTGCGTAGTGGGTGCTCGGCCATGTACGCGCTGGGCGCGGAACTGGGCATCGCTACGAAGCCAGGACGTGCGGATGGTCCCTAGGGGAGGCCATGGTGCATAGGGTATTGACGGATTAAATGGACTATTTTCTGGGAAAATAGTGTGAGTTGGATTTTGTGTAAATCATTTTCTGGGAAAATGTTTTACGGATTATTTTGGGCCAAATGGGATTTTGGCGTGTGTTGATAAATTAATCATTTTCGGGGAAAATGATATTTTGAGGAAAATGCATATTTCTTCATATGCATGCATGTTGGTGGTATTAATGCATTTTATATTCCTGAGTATATTTTTGGGTTATACTTACCTGCGGTACCATTCTGTGGTAACGCAGATTTTGATGCAGATGAGGAGGAGGAGGATGAGCCTGCGGAGACGGCTCCGCCCGAGTAGTGATCTGGGATCACTAGCTTGTTATTTATTTTACCCTTTGTATTTTTGGGACATGTGTTAACTTTATTTTGGATGACTGTATAACTGTTTTTAAAACTTTACTGATGTTTACTTGTATTTAAATTCTGGTACTTAGTTGACTAATCCGCTGCGTTGTTTTTGTACACCGTTGCATGTACACAAATTGGCACTTCGTTGGGATGTGTGACCGTGTTGTCATCATCCCGGCGTCTCGATTCCCATGTTTTCTCTACATGGGGGTCGGGGGCGCCACAGGTAGGAGTTCAATTCACCGAAAGAAATTCATCTTGGTGCCGTTGAATATTTTTCTCAGTTCCTACAACAGTCAAATCAGCCAAGAGAGTTGTCGGATTTAACAAACTTGATATCTCCAGTTATTGAAGAAGAGGATTGTGTCTGGCTTTGTTCCATCCTTTCTTTGGATGAAGTTAAAGAGGCTCTCTCGTCTATTCCTAGAAATAGTTCTCAAGGGCCAGATGGGTTTGGTGCGGGATTTTTTATGAGCTGCTATGAGGTGGTAAAAATGGATGTTTTAGGAGCTATCTCAGAATTTTTTCTATCTAAAAGTCTTCCGAGATTTTATTTGGCTTCTTTCATTATGCTTATTTTGAAGGTAGATGTGCCTTCGGGATTTTATAAATTTAGGCCGATAAGCCTTTGTTCAGTCTTTTATAAAATTTGCTCGAAAATTATTGTGAATTGTCTGACAGGTCTTCTTCCCAAATTGGTATCTCTTAAGCAAGGAGCTTTTATACCTGGGAGGAGTATATTTGAGAATATTAGTCTTACTCAGGAAATGGTTCATTCACTGAAGAAGACGTCACATGGTGGTAATATTATGATTAAAGTTGATATAGCAAAAGCATATGATCGGGTGGAGTGGAATTTTTTGCTGGAGGTATTGAGGTGTTTTGGTTTCCCTCCTCCTTTTTGTGAATTAATTCATGCTTATATTTTGAATGTTTGGTACTCTGTGATACTAAACGGAACGATGAAAGGATTTTTTCAAGGAGGTCAGGGACTACGCCAGGGGGATCCTCTTTCTCCTTACCTCTTTATAATTCTTCAGGAGGTACTCTCTAGACTTTTGAAACATAGCTTTACGGGAATAAAGATTGGAAAATTTTCCCAAGCTAAAGGCACTCCTTAGATTTCTCATCTTATATACACTAATGACATTGTGATTTTTCTGAATGGAGGAAAGAAGTCAATGAGGGAACTGTTATGAGTGTTTGAAAAGTATGAAGATTGGTCAGGACATATTTTATTCTCCAAAAATTTTGTTGGTCTGAAAGAGAGCTCTTAAAAGGCTGATAGGGTTCTCGGAAGGCTCGTTTCCCTTTAAATATCAGGGGTTCCGATTGTCTTGGGGCGTCTCAAGCATGAGCACCTAAAGGAGATGGTTAACAAAGTCTGGAACAAAATCAGTGGTTGGAAAATGAAAATCCTATCATCGGGAGGCCGTTTGATTCTTCTTCGGCATGTGCTTTCTAGCATGGCTTTACATATATTTGCGACTTTACAGGTCCCTCAATCTATTATTAAAGAATTAAACCGAATGATGAGCACATTTTTTTGGGGTGATGTGAATGGTAAAGGAAAAAAAAAGTGAGTGGCATAGGATAGTATTTGTAAGCCAATAGAGGAGGGTGGAATGGGTTTGTGTAATTTGGAGGATAAGCAAAAAGGATTGCATATGCAGTTTGCATGGAACTTAATTCAAGGAGAGTCCCTGTGGGCTAGGTTCTTTAAGGGAAAATATGTGAGTTCTTCACCTTGGTCTCTCATTGACATGAAAAAAGGAACGAGGTTTTGGAAAATGATTGTTAAAAGTATTCCTAGTGTCCTTAATAATGCAAAGTGGAGAGTTAGAGATGGGAACATTTTGTTTTGGTATGATAAATGGAGAGATAGGGGTCCATTAATTGATGAGTTCCAGATAGTAGGTAATCCGATACTTAAAGTTAAAGAGTGCAAGTTGTCCAATAGTTGGGATGTGGAGCTAGTGAGTTCGTTAGTGGGACATGATAATGTGGAGGAAATTATTGAGGCTTTCGCCGGCTGTAAGGGAGGGTCTGATGTGTTGATCTGGATGAAGCATGAGAGTGTGAATTTTTCTACTAAATCCGCTTGGGATTGCATTCGAATACAAGGTTCTAGTATGAAGTGGCATCCTTGGATGTGGCATAAGTTGCTCCCACTTAAAATTTCGGTTTCGATGTGGAAAGCATGGAATATGGCTTTGAGCGTTGATGATCGTCTTTGACGTATTGGTATCTCGATAGTTTCTCGTTGTGATTGTTGTGATGAAGGTAAGTATGAAGACCAAAACCACGTACTTTTTGAATGTGAGTTTGCAACGAAAATATGGCATTATTATGGAGCTACCTTTGGTCTTCCATGGAAGAAGATGGTAACAATTTGGTTTCGATGTGCAGCCTCAAACTCTCAAGTGGGGCTCATAGTGGGGCTTTACCTTCTATTATTACTTGGCCCCTTTGGCGTAGAAGATGTACTGCACGCATGGAGGGTAGTATTCAGTCTATTAGTTCGGTTTGGCATTCTATTAGAAGTTGGATGGGTTTAGTAAGTCGAGATATGAAAAAGGTTAGTAAATATCCTAGGCATGACTCATAGATTTTACAGATATTGAATATTCCGGTGTTGGTTTAAAGCTAGTTGCTCGGCAAAAGCCAGCTCAAGGGAGGTTTTTTAAGTTGAATACAGACGAGAGTAGTCTTGGTAACCCAGGTTCTTCAGAGATGGGTGGTATTATTAGAAATTATCGAGATCATCTGGTTCACGCCTTTAATTCTTATATTGGATTCGGTTCAAATAATAGAGCTGAATTGTTAGCTATTTTGCAGGGTCTCAAAGCCTGTAAGGATTTGGGCATTTTGTGGAAATTGAATTAGATTCTCAAGTGGTGATCTCGTGGTGGAATAGGCAGAGGTGTGGGATGTGGTATTTGGAAGATTTTTGGGAAGATACTCTAGCCCTTATGGATTCTATGGTGTGCATAGTTAGACTTGTTTATAGGGAGGGAAATAAAGTTGCTGATTGGTTGGCTCGGAGTGGTGCGACTGGTCTTAAATCTGAATGGAGATTTCTCAGGGATATGCTTAGGTTGCTTCGAGGATTAATCCATTTAAATATACTGGGTTTGCCATCTTTTGCGTTGCTGTTAGAGTCATTTTTATGTGGCGTTTTGTCCTCAGGTTGAATTGGTAAGATTTTATGATTTTATGTTTTTGAATTAACGTTGTTTGTGGTTTCTTTTACATGAATGGTTTTCTTTGTAGTATTTAAGTACGTCTTGTCTTGATTTTTTTTTTTTTTTTTTTTTCTTTTGGTTAGAGGCTCCTAGTACTTTTGACACTTAGTTTAGAAACTTTCTTGCTTATCTTGTAACCCCAGATGCCAATCTGTAACCACAATTTTCCTCCGTCATAAATAAGAGTTTATTAATAAAATTTGGGACGGGATCACTTATGGACAGGTGAACCTTGGCTCTTCTAAAAAAAAGAAAATACTATATAGTATATATATTATATACTAGTTTTTATAATATAATATAAAAACTAGTACTCTAGGTACCTGTATAAACTTTAAACTTTACTAGTATACTATATAGTATAATATATATTATATATACTAGTTTATACGAGTACTGGTATACTATATTAATATGTTAGATTGTACTGGAATCTTTTGCATCATCTGATAAATCTCAGGGTGCTCTACCGAAGTGCCGTCTATATCTTGTTGTTTATCATATTTGATCTTAGAATTTGGTCTTTGTTTGGGCTTTATTTTGTCTCTGAGATTTGTTACTTGGTTGTATTTCCTCAGAGTCTATGACTGTACTACAGTTTTCTTCCGTCACAAGTGAGGGTAATAAATAAAATTTGGGAGGGGTCCCGTGGACATGAGGCCTAACTATTAAATATAAAAAAATATAGAAATATTCTATTATATATTATATTCTATATATTACTTTATTATAATATATAATTAGCTTATAATATATTATATATTATATATTAAAGTTGTATATTATATTATATATTAAAATTGTATGGGTAAGATATATTACTGCTGTAACATACTATGATATATTTGACAGATTTATACCATATTAGAATAAATATTATATTATAAATAATTTATTGATAAAATGGATTGTAACATGGTCTAATTTTTTGCGGTAATACTTCATTTGAGTATTAAAAATACTCCTAGTAAAAAGGACTTGAAAACCATATTATAATATTTATTGTTTATTATAAAAAACGATGAATCCACTACTAGTATTCCTATAAAATCTGATAACATCAACTAAGAAGATTATAGTATGATAGATATAGAAAGAAATTTACAAAATTGAACAATTCCTAATATTCCAAAGACGTATAACCAGGATATACATATATATATATATAATATAATATAAGATAATTTATAGAAATAGCTTAATCAATAGAAAGAAAAGGCGATATAACCAGCCATATGCATGAGTGCAAGTAAGACACGTAGTATAATCGACCATATGCACGAATATATTAGAGTCGTATATTATATATTACTGTTGTAATATACTATAATATATTAGACAAATTTATACTATATAAGAATAAATAGTATATTATAAATAATATATTGGAAAAATATATACTATCAATAATATTAATATATTATATATATAATAATATTATATATTATCAATAATATACTATCAGTAATAATTTTATTATATTATAATAATATATAATATATAACAAATATGATATATTATATTATAAATAACATGTTTAAATTATATATTATATTATATATGTATTATAAACAATTCAGTAAGAAACATTCGAACGTAACAAAATTAGCCTTCGATTGTTACGACAATAAAGTAATGTTCGAACGGACATGTCCAAAATATTTGAACATTACGTGTATATAATCTCACCATCCGAATGCGAAATATCATTTCAACATCATCTGCGGGGATGTGCGGCCTACTTAGTTTAATGCACATGTAGAGCACATTATCGTCAAGATTGCCCATTGTGTAGATATCCTAAACGACAAGGTCTCGTCGTTGACTGATGAGTTGAGGACATTTGTAAACAACACGTTCTGAGTGTTGTTCACAAACTTTTAGCATATTTTGTATTTTGTTTTTAATATATGTAATGATCAATATTATTTAATATATTTAGTATTTTTATATTTCAATTCTCAATCTTTTTTAATTTTAAATATCAAACTTTAATATTAAATCACTGCACTTCAATTCTTAATCTTTTTTAATTTGAAATATCCATTTTTAATATTAAATCAATTAACATTCAAACTTGAATGACTAACGTTCGAACATTGGTGCCTAATATTTACACGTTCGCACGTAAGTAGCCTCAATATTCGAATATCGAGAACCCATTCGAACCTGAATTTGTATATGTTCGAATGTCATATCTTTTCTTGCCTACCTTTAGTGACGGTTTCTATAAACATGGAAACCGTCACAAAAAAATATGTTTTGGTGACGATTTCGGGACTGTCCCAATTTCCAAACCGTTAAAAAAAAAAAAAAAAAAAAAAAAACTCATTTCTTTTGCAGTTGAGTCACGAGGCTAGAACTAGTTATTGAGCAAAAACTAGTTTTAGAGACCTTGATTTAATAGTGCTTTAATAAGAATCCAACATATAGGATTTAGGATTTTCTTCCTTACGTTGTGACTATATATAGGACATTGTATTAATTTTTTGTTTTGTCACATATGATACATTAAGTTTTATGTTTTATAAGAATTATGGCATTTTTTAATACCTGACGTAAAGTAGTAATGGAGCAACATTCCTACATCTATGGGGAAGGGGTACTAAAAAATAAACATGTAAAAAGTATGGAGATGGGATACTTCAAGTTCAAACAAATAACAAGGAAGTTTCTACAACTTCCTTAATTTAATAACTTAAAAAGAGGGATCAAAGTAATGCATCTTTATTTCCTTCTAAGTTGAAAGAAAGAAAATTGAAATTAAAGCACCGTAAAGCTGACTAAAGTACCGGAAGTCCTCTACTTTATGTCTGATTTATTAACGCTTAAACGAGAGATGGGGAGGAGGTCAGGAGAACCACTCAAATTAACAAACATTATTTCCTGGAATGTTTAAGATGTTCATTAGAAAAGTAGTAAAAACTGTATCACTTAGTTTTATGTATAGATGATAGTTAGCCAATAAAACAATCCCCCATCAGAATTTCATTAATCAAAATTGAAATAAAATGAACTAACCTTTCTGCATTCCAAGCAATCAGCTCTAGCAACAATATTAAGAACTGCAAGCATATTATCAATACATGAGCATGAGAATTAAACCGGCAACCAAGAACCAGTTGTTCAGGCTGAGTCTTCCATTCGATTCTCAGGGATTGTCCCGAGATGATCCTTCCAGCGTGGAGCTCAATAATGGTTGTGTTTCAATTCCTTCCCTGTCTTTTTAGCATTTCTCCTTCTCGCAGAGGAATTAATCCTTAGTCTGGTAATCCTACCCAGCGTTCTAATGTTCCTCCTTTTGGCGGGGAAGCTCCCCCACCCATCAACTTGGAAGAGGGATCGGATCAAGTTCCTCCTTTAGTCGAGGATGGACCGCTTGGGGAAGGAGAGTCAATATTCTCCCCAGGTAATGTCTTTATGTCTCGATTGCCTGCCGACTCACCACCCCATCTTTCCAAGCAAGCGGGCAGTCTAGCCTCCATTCGGCAGGGGAATTCTTAACTTTTCGGGGTTACCTAGACCATCTTGGTCTCATTCTTTGGGGCCTACCCTGCAGGGTTGGAACTGGGAGAAGAAGTCGATTGTTCCATTTATCTTTCTCCCCACTTCTCATTAGGGGTTAATATTTCTTTAAAATCACCATAGCTATTCAAGCTTTATCAACATAATTTGATAAAATTTGAAGTAAATTCCAAGTAACCTCACGGCAATTAGTTTCAGGATGACCATAAATACTTGTGATAAACCAATCCAAGTTACTATCAATTTCATCTTTAACAATAGCATGAATGTGATAAGAAGAAAAATTGAGAACATGTAAAATAACATCATTCTTTCACAACAGGGCAAGACCACCACCACGACCCCCAGAATCAACAGACAAGCAGTTGGCATAACCCAAAAAGAATTTGCACCTTTCCATAACTTTTGCCTTTGCCTTCGTCTCCTGCAAAAAGAAAATCTCGGGCTCTTCCCTCCTTAACGAGTCACGGAGGGTACGAACACCTCGGTGGGTTCCCAAGCCCACGAGGTTTCCAGCTGAACAGCTTCATGGCTGTCGGTGGGGCTACATCGTAGCGTCCAATGATGAAAATTCATGTTGATCCTTGCCCAAACCCTCTGGTAAGCACAAGGACAGCTTCTTCGTCTCCCGCAGATCCCCTCTTTCCGCAGACGAGGCTTCCCTTTTCTTGCTGCATTCAACTGTTGATTCGGTTGTGAAGTCTTTCTATTAATAGCAGGCTTGGACTTCAATCTGGGCCTCCCTCTCCTTCCACCAAGCCTGTCCACTTGAGAAACAACAGCAGAGGCTAGGCCCCACAATAGAAAAGCCTGGTACACGAGTGCCTGAAATAACCACATTCCCCACATGACCGTTACAAAGCTGAGGTTCGTTATTTTTCAAAATACCAGTATCCTTATTGCATTTCCCCTCATGTTCAGCAACATTCGCCATGAACTGCGTAGCAGTTATCCCGTCCAACTGACCACCCGAATAGATAGGAGATTTACTCACATGATCCACTCCACCTCCCCAAGATTCCCCATTTGAAGGAGACGTGGATAACACATGATCCTTAGGCCCCTGATTTTTCGCGACCATTTTTCAGCTGGAGTCTCAACAGTTACCATGGGGTTCTCTTTACGACTACCACTGCGACCTCCTGGTTGCGCCGCCCGCATCCACGGCCCATAAGGAAGAGTTGCCAAGGCCTCTGACTCAGACAACTTCTTGAACTCCTCATAGTCCCGATGTTCGTGACCCAGACAGCCACATTGGTAGCAAAAATCCGGCAACCTTTCATATGTGAGCCTGACCCAATAATCATTCTGAATTCCCAAATTAACCTTCTTCTGCCGCAGCAATGGCTTCGAAATATCCAATCATATACGAACACGTAAGAACTCACACCAAACCATTTCATCTTTGTCAAGGTCCACTTCAATAACCATCCCGATTGACTCCCCAATACGTTTTCCAACATACGCGTTGCATGCCGTCATCGAACTCGGCCTCCGTCATCTTGATATCCTGAACTTGCAACTGGCCAGCAAACTCCCGAACCAACACCAGCTGTTTGTCGAAAGTCCAGGGCCCAACCCTCTGCACGCGTATCTTATCACGGTGGTCATCGAACTCCACTAGCAGCAGTTCAGCATTCAAATCCCCAAAGGTGATTCCCTTCATAGGCCTCCATACACGCCGCATTGTCTGCTTAAAGGCCTCCCTATTGCTCCTATTGTAATGTCTCTCTGTAAACAGCTTTAAGATTAAGCATTGTTCCCAACGAAGAACGACGTCCATAAAATTCTTTGTCGCAACAGCCACTTCTCTACTTTCGTCCACACTCACAGTAATGGATAACCGCTCATAAAAATTACTTAAATCCTTTGCCATAGAAGCAGATGACGACCTCCACAGGGAGGAGAAAACCCTACACGAAGGAAGGGAAGATAGCCTTGCACAGCGGCAAGGGTTACAGACCTCCACTCAGCCTCAGAGCACCGAGAGAGGAATTAGTTACAAATAGGGTGTTAATTAAATGCACTCTCGACCACAAATGTTGATACATGCAACAAGAGGGAATTCATGATAGATGATCCATCACAATTTTGCACTCTGGCTTTGTTTTTTCTCCCATCATTTTAAATATCATGTGTTCGTTTGATTTACTTCCAAATTTCCAAAAGTACGTGTCCCTTGCAAACAACGACGTCAACGCTTTGGAATGGGGGCTGGATAGAAATATGCATGGTGCTCTCGCGACTCAACTAATCAAATTACATGCAGCTCGTTTTCCTATAATTAAGGTGGCTGTAGCTTCACTCGTATTATCAATTTATACTTTACTTTTATTCCTTGCAATTAATTAAATCTAATTATTTAGCTCTAAATCCGGTAATATTATTAATTATATATTGCAATTTGAAGTTCACCTGGAATGGAATCAAATTAAACGACGCTATTTACAAAAATCATTACTAGCATTATATATTGCTGCAATATGGCGATCACTTATTCCAATATTTCTTGAGTAATGCTACATATAAATTTTAAATAGATAAATTTTACACAAGTCTTTTATGAAAAAACAAACTTTACTAAAAAAGTTTTTTTTTTTTTATACTTTTTCTTTGTGGATTCTTTTTTTATATAAAATATTTGTACGGAACTTATTTATTGTGGCTTATATAAATAATTTTTTATTTTAAATAATAAAAAATTTTACTCATCATCTTCACCCTGCATACAACACGTAATTTTTTTATTTTTTTATTTTTCGTATGGTCAAATATGTGATGTATAAATAATAAGTAGAAGAACTCAATTAATTTAACTAAAAAAAATTAATAAAATAAAAAAAATAAAAATATTAATATGATTTGTGGTATATAAAAATAATAATAGCAGAGCTCTTAAAATATTGATCATATGAAAAGTGATTAACATATAAAATTACTTAAATACGTCATCTAAATAGTGATCTGCAGGTACTCATGAAACAGAGAATAACAAAAGTGTACGTTCAAAAGCATGCATGCAGCATCGGATACACATATAGGAGATTCGATAACTACCTAGGCATTTATCCCTAGGCCTACGTATCATTGATTAGTCCTCAAACATCTTTGTAACATTAACATCCCACAACATTTAAATCACAATATTATTACTCTTTTTTTTTAGAAAGATTTAGGACCACCTATCCAAGAGCGAACATTTTTCAATTTTATTAATAACCCTCATTTATGACAGAAGAAAATTATGGTTACAAATCAAGTATTTAGAAATTACAAAAAAGAAGTCTAGAATACAAAAAAAGACCAAACCAAAACAGAAACAAAAGAAATAAAACACAAGCAAAAAAATAAAAAAAATCGAACCTAACTAAAACGAAGCGAAGGCATCCCGAAGTAGTCCATGCGAATAAGCCCTTACAGCTCTTGGAGAGTCTCCGTCAAATGGGAAAAAATCGAATCAACACCAGAAGCCCCTTACTTTGCCAACCAATCTGCAACTTTATTTCCCTCATGAAAAACATGATGAATCGAACAATTCATGGTAGTCATAATGTCAAGAATTTCCTCCCAAAAATCCTTCAGGTACCATACCCCACATTTTTTACTCCACCAAGAAATAACAGTCATAGAATCAAGTTCAATTTCTAAATAATTGAGATATAAGAATTTACAAACCTGGAGCCCATGAAGGAGAGCTAAAAGCTCTGCCTTGTTATTAGAACCTATGCCAATGAAAGAAGAAAATACATGTATTAAAGTACCATGATCATTTTGAATAATCCCACCCACACCTGAGGCGCCCGGATTACCCAAACTACTACCATCTGTGTTCAGTTTAACCCAACTAGGCTGTGGACGTTGCCAAGCAATAGCTTTGCATTGCAGTACGGGAGGGAGCGCAAGCTAGACATTCAAGCTCTCTAGTACCTGTAAATCAAAATGGAAATATGAGAACTATTATGCATATCACGACATATAAGACTAATCCACCGATGAATAGAATGAATAATATCATAGGCAGATTCAAAGTGTCCCTCCATGCACGCCAAACAATGCCTATGCCAGATTCTCCAAGTAAGGACAATCGGAATATTCCCCACAAATATGACAACTTGAGACGATGATTTCGCATGGCGAAACCAAGTCTGCACCATATCTTTCCAATTGCGGCCAATCGGAATACCAAAGATAGCTCCAAAATAACACCAAACCGTATTGGCAATTTCACCCGCAAACAAAACATGATTCTGATCTCCATGGTGACGGTTAGCACAACAATCACAACGAGAAATAATACGAATGCCAATACGGCGAAGATGATGATCCACACTCAAGGCCATATTCCAAACTTTCCACATATTGATGGACATTTTAAAAGGAAGATTCTTATGCCACATCTAAGAATGCCCTTCAAGAGTGCCTCCCCTAATACAAACACAATCCCAAGCCGACTTGGTGGAAAACAGGTTGTTATCATTTCTGGTCCAAATCAACACATCTAGACCCGGTTTATTTTTACAAATATCCTCTAAGATGCCGTCAAGATTGCCCAGGCCCACTAACTGATGAATAAGATCTACATCCCAACTATTTGATAATTTGCAATCCTAAACTTTAAGAAAAGGACAACCCACAATTTGCATATCATTAGATAAATTACCGCTATCCCTGCCATTTGTCAAAATCGCAACATTATTATATTATTGATCTTGTAAAGCATATCAATAAGAGTATTAATGTTAACTAGATCTAATCATAGATTGTGTAAACATCGCGCATTATTTTGAAAATAAGTAGAATCTATAATAAAAAAATATTTACTCACTTATTTCAAAATTAGTGTGGTTATTTGTACAACCTATAACTACAAATATCATTGGTAATCATATAAAACATTTCTTAGTAATATTAATAATTAACAAGTTGAAAACATTAATAACGGGTAGCCAATAGTTAATAGCAGCACATGAAAGGTCACTCAAAAATCAAGAAATTACAGCACAAGTACATACGTACAAGCAAGTAATTTTAAACAAATGTATATATTACACAAGCAATTGAGTAGTACTACTCAATCATCTATCCCTAAACTTTCATAGTCATTGTCATAGTAATCATAATATCCATTATCTTCCAGTATTTTCTCAAATTATTGGTTACTGAAATAATGAAATTGCAAGTTTTTTATCTGTTCAGAACATTTTCTTCCAAAATCCCCTTCCAGAGACACATGAAGACAACGCCAAAGTTCTAGTGTTTGAAGGTGAGAACAACCATCAAGTATGGTCTGCAAACCATCATCGCTTATTCCCAACAAGGAGGAGTCTATCTAATCTAGGTACATTCTCTGCATTAGCAACTACCGAAAGATCATACCCCTTGAAAGGATCTCCCCATAAACCTCACTTCTCAATTTTGAGTGATTTCAAATGGGGACATGATCAACTGCAGCCAACAGCTTCCAAAAAGTTTTTTGTCCAAGATCAACAGTATGAAAGTTCAAGCTAATCCAATAATGGTCTTTGCATTGGTCTGCTCATAGATTTTAGACTTGAAGATGTTGATTGCTTCTCTTTGAATTTTTGAGGGCTTGAAAATAAAAAAGACTAATCCTTGTATCATGTGTCATACACAAATGCAAATCAAATTGATATGAATCCACGAGAATGAAATCCCTTGAACCCACAATCAATTTGAGAACTCACCCAAGAAAGCCAAAATCAAGTCAATGGATGGAGAACCTAGACCCAATGAGAACTCATTCCAAGAACCTAGATTATGTTAAAATCTAGACCCGTTGAAAAGCCCATCTCAAGAACCCAGATTACAAGGAGGAACGTCAAAAAAGTTGTGATTTACTTTTAATAAATTCAAAAGTTCAATCAAGAACAAGAGTAGTAAAACTAGCCTCACAATGAATAAATTCATCAAATTTCATGAACTTCTTAACATGAGGCAACAAAGAGTATTTAAAGCAAAACCTAATCAAACGCTAGTCAAAATAAAGCCCCTTTTACCCAAAATGCCCCTAGATGAACAGTGTCGAGGCTACAGAAACGCACCAGTAACCTCTTGAAACCCTAGTTACTAAAAAGTAATTTTCCAAATAAGTCATTGGCCAAAATACAAGACCTTCCCAAAAATCCTAGTTCATAAGAAATAATAACTTTCCCAACATGCCCTTCAATAGGTGCCCCCCTTAAGTCATTCTCATAATAAATCTAATTATTCTAAACTAATAAAATAAGTCCTTTAAATGAATTGAACAAGTTGAAAGCCTTCAAGTGCCCAAAACCTTTAAGTCATGTTGTTGCCCTCTTCCATAGCTTGTATCAAATGAATCAAAACTGGATCTTCATCCTTCAAGCTCATCTTGAATGTTGGGCTCTTGCTAGACTCGTCCCAAGTAGATTGTATCGCCTCATTGATCTTCTTAGCTCTTGATTTTGTGATTGACCTATCTGGAACTTGCAAAAGATTTTTAAGATTAGGCCCACTTTGGTTCCCATCATTCTCCCTCTCCTCAAAAGGATTCGACCTCGAATCTCTACCTAGATCAAAGGAAAAAATGTAAGTAACATTGAAAATAGCATAAACATGATACATACCTAGAATATCCATTGCATATGCATTATCATTAATTTGTTCAAGAATTTGAAAAAATCCAAATAAACTACTCTTGTCGTCAAAAGGTAAAGACATTAAATCTAAATGAGTAAATGGATTAAGTCTATAAACAATTTCAAAATGTAAAAATTTAGTAGTAGCATGAACACTCCAATTATATGTAAACTCAACGAATGACAAACAATACTCTCACAAATGTTCATGAAACACATCTAAAGTCTTCCTCATCCCAAAATGACCACTCCAATTATATGCAAACTCAATGAAAGGCAAACGATACTCCCGCAAATGTTCATGCAACACATTGAAAGTCTTCCTTATACCAAAGTTACCCAACAAACTACCATGTCTATTACACACAAGCAACTTACGCATAAAACTAGTAGGCACACAAAATCTATTATTTCTAAACAAGTACCAATCTAGTTAATAGAACTTACCAAACGATGCTTTCTCACATGTTCCATACACACTAGCAAAGTCATCATCATTAGCATGCAATTCCTTATCATATTCAAGTCTCAACAATTTTGTATCTAAAATGAAGACAAGGACATACCTTTTTGCTAAAGCATCAACCACAAAATTTTCCATACCTTGCGTGTGTATTTGAATACATGAGGAAAAGTCTCAATACAGTCCTCCCACTTAGCATGCATTCTAGTCAACAACTTATCTTGTCCATTCAAGTGTGTCAAGAACTCATGTTCTTCAATGAAAGGTCAGGTAGGAATTGTCGCACCTTGTACAAAATCAATGTAGTGCTCTATCTCTCTAGTAGGTGACATTCTACTAAACACACCACTAAGAATCATGACCTCATGTCCATGCAACAAAGAAACAACAACACTAGGCAAAGAGTCGTTAAATTCGTTAGTATAAAAGTTTACCTTAGCATAATAACTCACATTTGTCTTTCTATTTTTCTCTGCAATCTCTCTTTCTTTTTCCTCTTGTGGCTCCACTCTTTTTTCTTGACTCTTAGCCACCTCTCTATTTTCTTTTTCACCCTTTTTCTCTTGATGTTTCGGCCTCATTCTCTTTTTTCCACTCACTCTCTTTTTCCTTTTCACTTTTTTTTTTCACTCTCCACTTTTTTTAAACTCTCGGCTTCACAATTGTTTTCAACTCATTCTCACTTTTTCTTGAGGTTTTAGCCTCACCCTCATCTTTTCCCTTAGGTGGTTCGGTCTTCCCCTTTGTTACAGCTTGATCATTTTTGTCTGACTTTGGTTTCCAAGGAATACTAGAAACCAAAGTATACCTTGATATACCCTTTCTTTTTAACTGCCTCTCCACCTTCATAGCCATGTGTATCATGTCCTCTACCTCCACATAATGTTGCAACTCAACTACATTGGCTATCTCCCTATTCAACCCACTCAAAAATCTAGCCATCATGGCCTCCCGATCCTCCACTACATTAGCTCGAATCATTGCCACCTCCATCTCCTTATGGTAAACCTGTACACTCCTAGACCCTTGTGTAAGATTTTGTAGTTTTTGGTAGAGGTATCTATAGTAGTGGCTAGGTACAAATCTCCACCTCATGATAGCTTTCAACTCTCTTCATGTTTCTACAGGCCTCTCAAGATTCCTCCTCCTATTAGTCACTAATTGATCCTACCAAATAATCGCATAATCAGTAAACTCAATTACCGCCAACTTTACCTTCTTCTCCTCAGAATAATTAAGACAATCAAACACCAACTCTATTATTTTCTCTCACTCTAAATAAACTTCAAGGTTAGTTCTACTTTAGAAGGATCGTATTTTCATTTTGATGCTTTCAAGGTTCTTATCTACTCCATCTCGACCCCCTGGGTTTGCCCTAAGTCCTATTCCATGCCTAACTCCTCTATGTCTACCCAATCCAACTTCAGATGTTAGGTCTTCCTCATCCTCACCATACTCTCCATTTTCATACCCATTCTCAATACTAGGCTCACGTCGCCTCCTATCTCTTTGAACTTTGGAGGAAGGGGGACTACCATGAGCACCACGTCATACGGCAGGTCCGTGCTACTAAGTAAGCTATCCTCAGAGGACGACGTGCCTATTTTATTGGCCATCTCCTCGTATCTATCCATGAGGTTGTGGAGATTGATGTGTATTTTTCTTTTTTCCTCCTCATCACTTGGAGATGGACCACCTTCACCCTACAAGTTCTCTCCGTTCAGTCCCTTGTCATTCAGTGCTATATCTCCACCAAGTCTCGTGTCTCTGCATCTCAAGGTCTCATTTTCCCGTCGTAGGGCTTCCATTTCTGATGTCACCTTTTTAAGCTCGTCTTCCATTTACACGAACCTCCTCTCCATCCTTCCGCTTGTTCATTCACCTATTGTAGTGACCTCCTAATCACGAGTTGCCTAAAAGCGCCAATCGTTCGCCTGCATTGTGACCAATTGTTCACAGAAACAACACCAACTATTGATGACATGTTTAGCATCCCTGTCTTAGAGTGTCTACCTACAAGCCGCTCAAAAGAAGCAGGGCCTTGGGTGATGGCAGGGATCGCCACTCTAATACCTAAGTCAATCCTTGTGCATGATGTAAATTCTAAGAAGAATTGGAAAAAGGTATGTACCTCCCTTACTCTTTCTTTTTTGGCTATATGTATCATATTAGGAGGTTGGTGTCACTTCTCCCACTCCGAGTGGCATGATAGCTCCTGCCTTTGAGGAAGCATGTCGTAACATTGGGCTGGTTTGGATTTAGAAATGAGATAAGATAGTTTTAGATGATAGATGAAAGTTTAATAAAATATTATGATGAGATTAAATACTTTTATAAATCCAAACGGGGCCTTCATGCAGTAATCCCTTAGGATTTTTGAATCAGGGTAGCCTAACACAGGCACGTTCCTTGAGAGGGCAAATTACCTCATTTAATGTGGTAACCCCTTCTTACTCTGAGATAAGGGGGCTATGCTGATCTAATTTGACCACAGACCTAGTCAACTGGGGTACGTTGACCAATTTTGAAGGTGCCCTTTCATCTTGTAATGTCCTGCTTGGGTGCAACTGAATGGTCATCTTAGTTTGCTATTTTTACCTCGATGGGGGCAACTCTCGTCCCTAGTAGACGGACCCTATAGGGCCTGCCCCTCGCTTTGATTTTTGCGTATATGGTATCTAATCTAACTGAACCTCATGTGGGTTAGCCAGCCTCGTAGGACTGGGCCCTTTCATTAGGGAAGGAATTGGGCCTAACATAGTCATTGCGAAGTACTAAGAGAGAGATAAAAAGCTTATGGACATGTTGGTGGAGGGAACAAAGAGAAGAGGAAAGGAGGACTTGGCTTCTCCTTCCTCTCTAGCGAGAAAATGGAAAAGAGGAGACTTGAGATGTGTGTGGTTGTTTTAGTAAGAGAGAAAACTTGAAGGAGAGAGAATGTGTGACTTAAAAGTTGAATCCATTTTACTCTAATTCTTTACTTATTTCCACTAAACCAATTCTAAGTTTGCTTTTCTAACCAAATTATGAAAATTATAAATCAAGAGTTCAAGGGAGACATTTTATAAAATTCTTGAATTTATAACAAAATATCATTGGGGTACCAAAGCCTATAGAGATCAATGAGTGAAATAAGTAGCAACAAAACCAATGACCGATGGTAACTAGGAAGCGACTATTGATTGCGACCTTGTGAAGTCTTTGATGAGCAACTATCACTTTGAGTTGTAAGGGGATGAATAGTCACACCCCCAAACGGACTCTAGTTGGGAGGGTGATTAGATATCACGTTCGCGTTAAATTGAGAAAAATATATTTACTTTTTATGAATTATTGTACAAAATGAGATGAAAACCATTGCTATTTTTTTTTTCAAATAATATCATATAAGAATAATTATAAATCAAATAATATCATATAAGAATAATTATAATATTTTTATGAAATACTATGCATAGATTTCTTGTACTGTGGCAAGCAAAAGTATCTCGCACATAGGTAATCGAAGAGTGCCTACAACCCGGACGAATATGCAGAAAAGTAATAGTGATTGCTCTTAAACGAACAATGCAAGAGAAGTGTGAAGCTTGCCCAAAGAGTAAAGAGGGAAGTGCTTGCTCACAAAATAGAAAGATATCACGCCCAGGGCGAGCATAAGTGCTAGCACCTGAAGCGAATAAAGAACGCTTGCTTCAAGATGAGCAACGAGTGCATTGAAGAGTAACAGTGCTTGTCAACATGGGTGAGCACACTGCGGAGTAACAGTGCTCGCCAAACCTAGGGAGCACACTGAAGAGTAATAGTACTTGCCCCAAAGCGAGCACCATGTCAACTCAACTAAAAAGTGTTCTTTTCTTAATTTAACTTAAATCATTTCATAGCGGTGGAAGTTCAAAATTGGTTCTAAAATCAATTTAGAATGTTGACAAAAGTATTATAGTGGAGAAAAAAGAAAACAAATATATATGATAAACATTATATATATATGTATGTTTTACAATATCACAACTAACTAAAAAATAATAATTTCTCACTTTTTCCTCTTCTATTTCTCACTTGTTCACACTATCTCATTCTTCCTCATACAGCTACCTCACTATCTCATTGAGGCTTCTATCACAGTCATATTCTGCTTTGAAATCATTTCTTCAATTATTCCTTATAATTAGTAGCATCTGATATATTAATCAAGGAGGTGAGTTCAACAACTCAGTAAGTGGGATGACTCGATGATGATAGTGTGAACAAGTGAGAAGATTATACTGAGCAGATTATATTGATCATATATTAGTTCGCAAATAACATTCATTAAATAGTAATACACAGATAATAATGCACACATAACAATGAACAGATTGACACCTAATATGTGAAAATAAACCATCATCAATTAATGTGGATACCAACACATATATAGAAATTATCAGCAAACTCATTCTCATAGTGAATTACAATAAGCCATGATCCAAATAAAGGTACAATACAAACAATGCAACAATCATTAACTAAGTTATACCATAAATTGGATATGTATAAATGAGTCATGATCAACTAAAGAGATCATCAAACAATCAACAATTATCTCAATAGCCTCTTTTTCATCTTTATCTTATCTTATTCCAAGTGTTCACATTTATCATTGTTCATTATTTACGGTATCCTATAACCTGCATGTTTGGTTTCCCCCTCAAGTGGGTTGTGCGCCCTGTACTCCCCTTTAGCATCTAGGGTTGTCCTATCAAAGAATTTAGTTGTCTCCTACTATGTGTATGCATTCCCCCAAGGATTATATCCACCATTAGATGTATTATATTGGTGTAGTTTGAGTCACAGAGTTTTTGCATGGCCTCAAAATGTAATTTGACAAATTGTGATATTTTAATGTAAATTGATGATTTTGATGAGCTGGAGTGTAAATGATTCGTTTTACTAGTTAGTGGTGTAATCGGTTCGGTCCGATCAGTTTGTGGGGATTTTTGGACCGGATCGAAAATTTTGGTAGACCTATTTTCCAACTGGATACCGGACCAATTACACCTATACACTAGACCAAACCGTTATCTATTAGTCCGGTAGGTCCAATTCGGTTCGGGCTAGTGCAAAATGGGCCAACATATCAAAAAGGCCCAAAATTATCTTTCAAATGTTTATTTGGCCCAAAATTATAATTGTCAATAGCATATTAGTTAATATTTAATATTATATTTAACATATATGGTCAATGATCATAGTAGGAACTCAGAAAGATGCTATAAAGAAAGGTATGAACCTTAAAGTTGAGAGGAGAAAACACGAAGTGAAAGGAACTAAAGTGGAGAAAGTCAGCGAAGTGAACTTGAATGGAGAAGTCTGGAACTCAGAACAGTACTATTTGGAGTTAAATCATGGTGCAACACAACGTTGAAGAAGAATAAAAGAGGAAGTAGCTGTGTAGCATTTTTATTTGTTTTTCATTATGTAACACGCAGCGTTTTGGTAGTTATAAACCAAAACAATGTGTTTTCAATTACTGTGAGCTTTCATTCAGCAAGTAGGGTCATTCTATCTTGCCTTTTATGGTTGTTAGACTTATTGGTATAAGGGAGGAAAAATGACGTGTAGTGGGGCGTCTGAAATGTGGAGTCTAAAGTTGTCAGTCGTTGTAGCAGGAGAAAGGAATTGTCTCCAACTAATTCCAACGTGATTTATGTTTATGAATTCAGTCTTCATCTTCATCCCTGTATCTCTTCATCATTTCATCAAACAGTTTAGAGGCATCCTCCTTACTGCTCACAACAGCCATAGTCCATTTATATATTATTTCCTTGTTACAAATAGTGGTTATAACAGTGAAGAATAGCAAGATTCTTAACAAGTGGTATCACTTGAGTACCGATCCTGCCAAAATCACCTTCCGCACCCTCACCCATAACCATAGACAACCAACAGATTTACAGCCCAGAAAAACAATGCACAACCAAACAAAAAAAAAACACACACACACAAACACAACCCAGAAAAACAATACACAGGCACATTCCTCCAACCAACCAAGAAAACCAGAAAATACAACCCAGAAAAGCCACAAACAGCCATACACATTTGCCATCCAAGAGCCCAGAATCCTTCAACAATGGCTAAAGCTACTAGAGGCAAACAAATGCAATAGCAGATTGATGCCTTGGAGAAGAACCATCTAGCCACCCAAACACGCTTCAACACCATTGATGAGAGGTTGGACCTGCTCATTGAAATGGTTCGAACCTTGGTTGCTCACCAAGGGAATATGGCACGGGACTTGCAAAACCATCAAGATAATGAACAAGTGCAGCAAAGGGGGCTAGCTTTAAGAGGTATTCGTTTGGGCTTCCCTCACTTTATTGGAGAAAATCCATATGCTTGGATCTTTAAGGCATCATAGTACTTTGAATACCACCAAACAACTCCTGCCCAAAAGCTATTATTGGCCTCATACCACATGGAGGGAGAAGCATTAGTATAGTATCAAGAGGCCTTGGATACAGCCTAGTTTGTGAGTTGAGAAACTTTGGTGAGGGCTATGTTGGTTCGCTTTGGACCAACTGCCTATGATGACCCTATGGAAACCTTGACAAGGTTGAAGCAAGTAACCACAGTGCTAGTTTTAAGGCACTCTCGAATAGAGTGAGGGGCTTATCCGACCACCATAAGCTGAGTTGCTTTCTTAGCGGCCTTAAGGACGAAATAAGGTTACCTCTTCGCATGTTTAACCCACACAACTTAACGGTAGCATTTGGATTAGCACGAATTCAAGAAGAATACCTTAATAATGCTAAGAAACCATTGAAGTTTTTGGGTGAGAAAGAGCAATTTAGTTCCAGTACCAACTATATTTCTTATGGGAATGGTGGTGCTACTAGGAATAACAAACAGAAATACAGCCCTCCTATCAAAAAAGTTTTTTCCACGGAATGGGATAAGAAGTGTAAGAAAGGGTTGTGCTATCATTGCGATGAACAATGGAACCCCAACCACGATCGCAAATAAGCTAAGGTATACCTTCTACAAGGAGTGGAGGACTCGGAGGAAACGGGGGAATGTGAAGAGGAAATTGCTATGGTTGTTGATTTACTTATTGAAGGGGACTCAAAACAGAAAGGGATTGTGGTAGAACCTTAGATATCCTTAAATGCAATCATGGGGACCCCTAGTTCTAAGACTATGCGACTCATGGGGTGGATGGGAAGCACACAAGTGGTGCTTTTGGTCGATTCCGGGTCAACACACAATTTTGTCAACCCCTCTCAGTAATTCTAATAATACATTAACAATATTAACATGTGAAAGTGAGCAGTATATACAAAGTAATTTGTCGTTTTCCTAGACAATAATCTTGGGCAGTGACAATAATCTGACATGAACAGTGTAGACAATAATCTGCTGGGTGAATAGTATAGATGAAGTTCTTTATTTTTATTCTTCTAAGGAGATAATATTTTTGGCAACTTCCATCTTTCATGCTGACTAATTGAGAAAGTAGTAATCTTCTAGAATGACATAATCTAAGGGTCATAGTTTACGAATTTCAGATCAAATGGATCTTGAGAATCCATCAAATGTACTGGATGGAAGGGTGAGTAACCTTGAGAATGAGAGGCCAGGTTGTCTTGAGATGGGAGGCCCGTTAAGAAGGAGGGGCATGTTGAACTGTTGATAATGCGGATTGCTGCAATGGAGATAATCTGACTTGACTCTGTGCTTCTAGATTTTGTGCATCTTCTTCATCACTGTTTGAGACTTGTGACATTGCCTCAGCTAATATTTTCAAAATTTTTTTGCTGGTAATGGATTCTAATTTTGCTTGAAATATATTTCGCTGGACTAAGACTTCAGGGGCTTTGGTGATTTTAGAAAACATTTCTAATACATAATCATAATTGTATTTTTTCCGTCATTTGACAGAGACTTGGTGGGATAAGAACATAATGTTTTTTAGAGAGGGATGATGTTTAATAACGTATTCTCGTTTCATAATCCAATTTAATTTTGTCTTGAGGAAGAAAAGAAGAAGTGGTGAACAATGGCTTGATGCTGGTGGACGGTCATCTTGTGAAGTAAAAATCCGAACACTTTCTTGGAGGGGGAGAGGAAGGAGTAGAGATTCGGGTCCATAATGGTCCTACCATAGTAAAAATTATTTTGGGACAGTCTTGATTTCTTGTAATTTCTCAAAGTGAGGGAACCACAAATGGAACAAATTTTTGTTTTGTTTTAAAAATATCTTTGTCCATATCTTCTGATAATCATAATAATCATAATATGGGGGATCATAAGGATGAGAAAACTTTTTCATTAAATAGGAACTTTTTCTCTATTGTTTCAAAGTGAGAACCTGTTTAATAGTAACTTTATGAAAGACAATAATTGAAGATGCGGGTGAAGAATGTTAAGTTTGAAGAGAACAAGAGATCTCAGAGAGAATAATTAAATTGGTGTATACTAATATGAATTCATAAAAATATTGGGTTTTCTTAATGTTCTATGGAACATAATACCAATCTGGTAAAAGAAAAGCATCAAGTAATTTTTGGAGGTCAGACAGGTGTTGAATTTTATATTCAATAGGGAAGACTGTGTGCCAGTGAGATTTAATGATAATAGAAGATGTAGAAGGCTGAGATAGTAATGGAAGATTAACAATTTGAGAAGGAGACGAAGAATAGGAAGGAGAAATAGCTTTGGAGTATGTTGGTAATTTTGGAGAAGTTAATGGTGAGAATGGATTGTAAGATGGTCTAATATTTTGTGGTAATGTCTCCAGTACCGTGTATGGTCTTGGGGTTGCAGAAGGATAAGGTGAAGAATATGGAGGAGATGGTGGTCATGCATAAGAAGATTTAGACTTTACTTTTGACTTTGAGGATGACATGATTTTTCCTGTAAGTATTTTCGGGATAGAAAATCAGGAAGATTAGATTCTCCTTTAATATTTTCAATATCAAAATCAAAAATACTTAATATAGCTTACCATCTAGCAATTATTTGTTTAGCAGCTAGGTTTTTCACATCTTTAATAAAAAACTTTCTTAACTGATTTACAATCTATTTTAAGTAAAAACTTTTAATTCAACAAATCATCCTGAAATTTAGAAATACATAATACAATAGCTAAAATTTCCTTTTTAATAGTATTATATTTCTTTTGGGAATGATTCCAACATCTTGAATGAAATCAAACAATTTGTTCCAAATCAGTTGATAATTTTTGTTTCATAATTCCTCCATAACCAAGATTATAAGCATCTGTTTCAACAATTTTAAAAGTTTGAGGGGATGAGAGTCCTAAGCATGGTAATTTCTTAACGTGAGTCTTAATTTGTTTTATAATATTTGTATATTTTTTGTCCATGGAGGTAAATTTTTTTTTAATCTTTTAAATAATGGCTTACATAATGGTTTGAGAGATCGATAAAAATCCGCAACATAATTGAGACTTCCCATAGTTGTTGTTTATCTTTTATTTCATCTAGAAATATATCAGCAAATTCTATTGCTCTACTAATTGGTGTAATAGTTCCTTGATAAATATCATGTCTAGGGAATCTAATTTTGTTTTGAAATAATCTTATTTTTTGTGATGAAACAACTAACCATTTTGTTTAATAATTTGAACAAAAGTATTTAAATGTTTCCAATGTTACTTAATAGATGAAGAAAATATTAATATATCATCTATATAAACTATTGAAAAATGAGTAAAAGGGGTAAATATTTCGTTCATAGTATTTTGAAATTCACTATGAGTATTTTTTAATCCAAATGGCATAACATTCCATTCAAAATGTCGGAATGGGACTGTAAATGTTGTTTTATACCGATCTTTTGCAACAATTTGTATTTGCCAAAACCTGCTTTTCATGTTAAATTTTGAAATATTGTAGCGTTATAAAGACGAGATAACAACTCTTTCTTATTGGGGATTGAGTTTCTAATCCATTGTAATACTTTATTTCACGGTTGATAATTGATAACTAGCCGATGGATTCTTCTTTCTAATTCTGCGTTTTTTTAACATAAAATGCAACACAACTCTATGGAGACTTAATTTTTCTAATCAATCCTTTTGTTAATAAGTCATTAATTTCTTTTTGCAGAATTTTAATAATTAATTATTCATTTGGATTGGTCTAACCTTAGTCGGAATATTTTTTTCAGAAAATTCTTTTTCATAAGGTAATTCGACTATATGTTATTTTATATTCCAAAAAGCATTAGGTAGGTTAGAGCATACTTCTTTTTCAATTATAGTTTTAAAATTATCAATTTTTTGAGTTAGTAATGGATCTTTTAATTGTTCTTGAATTCTTTTATATTTTAATTCTTGTTTTAAGAAGTTTATATGTTTTCCCTTTCTTTTAATCCTACTTTTTGTTAAAAAAAAATTAATTTATCTGATTAATGAAGTTCTTTTAAGGAGATAATTTCTTTTGATACAGGAGGAAATAAGAAATTAAATTGAATTTTTTGTCCAAGTATTATAGTAGAAATTCATTTTTCTGTTACAGAGAAATGCTAAAATAATGCATGGATTGGATTTTCTAATATTATTTTGGTGTTTATATTTTTTACTAAAATAAATGTTGTTTTAAAACAAATTTCATTATTACAAATATGTGCATTAGATAATTTATAATTTATGTTTAATTTTGTTACATTAGCTTGAGATAATGTCTGTTTTGTTTTTTCAAAATATTTAGAAGGTATTAATCCTTATTGTATACAATTTAAATCTACTCGTGTGCCTAATAAAGCGATTGTAGTAAAATAAAATTCTTGATTAATAGAGACTGTTACTTCAACATATCATTTTTGAAAATTTATCATATCAAGGATATTAACGAAGTTTTCTGTTTTATCTTTAATAACTATTGTTGAACAATCTCTTTGTTCTTTATTATGAGAATTATTTACGTTTTAATATATTTTTAATAATATAATTTCTTGTAGTAATTATTCATTTGAAACTTCTAGTTTAAGATTAGATCTTTTTAAATTTCTAATCTCTTGTTTTATTTCATTAATTTCTTGTTGTAGATCTTGTATTGTAATTTTTTATTTTTCTGTTTTAAATCTTCCTACTATCTTTGAAAAATTATAAGGTGTTGAAGAGGTTACTGAAGTGGTTTGATTATTAAGTATCTTTTAGTTTTTCTAAGTAATCTTTTCTTTCCTATGGATCATTAATTTTGTCTATTAGTTCTAATATAATATATTCTTGTTTTGAAATTACATTAATGATTAATTACAAATACAATTATTTTTATCTAAGCAATTGATACTTGTACCTCATATTCTTCAGATTTACTATCATAAGATTACTCTGAAAAGTTTGATTCTTTTAATTGATAGATTTCTTATTCTTCTGAAGAGTTTTCCTCCTCTTCACTTGAATGTATTATAAAAATATTTAATAATTTTTTTTAATGTTTTAGATGTATCTAGTTCATTTATCTGTTGTTTGACTTTACAATTTGATTTATAATATCCAATTTTTTCGCATTTATAACAAACAATTTATTTTTTTCTTTTTATTAGTCTGTTTAGGATTTTTTATTGATTTTTTATATATTTGTTTATCTGTTGTCTTTTTATAGGATTTTTTATATTTTCGTTTTTTGTTAGAATAATTCTTATAAATTCTTTTTCATTTTTTGTGTATTTGTCGCAAATTTCTTTTCTTTATCTATCTACTTTTTTAATCTTAAATAATTACACATAATTAAACATGTTATATTAATAGTAGTTATTATATCACCATATGTGAGATTAATAAAATCAATAGTACCATCTGTCTTTACTAATGATTCTTGTACCTTTTGGGCGAAGTAATATGGAAGTCCGACTATGAACTTTTTCTTCCAGTATGGTCGTTAACAGTCATTTTTTATCATAACTTTAGTTAGAAATACATCTTTATACTAACGATAACTTTCGTTAGAAATACATTTTTATACCAATGAAAATAAGACAATTGATGACATCTTAAATTAATTAGCAAATCACTAGTTCTTTATTTAAATTGAACAAGATCACCAACAAAGTTAATGCATATATATTAAAGTATTTACAGCATCTTCTAATGGTAGTCCATCTTCTATTTTAATTATTTACATATTTTCATTATATTTATAGGCAGTTAATATGTGTTTTTTTTTGTTCATATGAAAGATAGTGATCCCACCATCCTTTTAATTGGCTAGTAAAGTCTGTAACAATAATATGTGCTACTTGGTGATCAGTTTTTCTATTACTTTTATAGACGTTAGCAACCATAATCATTTTTTGGAAATAATTTAATATTTCATACTCAGATAATCCATCTATATTCTATTCATATAATACATCTGGTGCAAAAGCGGATCTTACTGTTGCTCTCTTTATTCGAATTGCATATCCAGTGGAGTAGGCCTCGGATACCAATTACAAGTGATAGCAATATGGTATTTAGAATCCCAAGCGGAAAAACTATTAACATGGTCTCTCTAATCTTTTTTACTTGCAACTCTAAATTTTTAAATTGATTTTCAATATTACTAATTTCAGAATCAGATAATTCCAGAGAATCTATTTTACTTAATACATTGATATGGGGTTGCTTTGAGGTAGATGTGGTATTACTAATAGTTAATTTTTCTAATTTATTAGAAATTTGTTCTAATAAATCATTTCTATTTTTTTAAAAAAATAATTTTTAGATGAGATGAGATTTTATGGGGAATAATAAAGGGGTTTCTTTTACTTCTTTAATACTTGGATTAATAGTACACAGGCTTCTCATCTCTTAACCATATCTCAAATCTCATTAAGCCACCACACTACAAGAAAATGGCTCTATTGCGGCGACTTTTGGTCTACCGCAATAAATGTCGCCGCAATAAGTCATTATTTACAGCGATAGGTTTGGTCGACGCGGCTTCCAACCGGTGCGTATAATTGTCTTTTTTTGTGGCGAATTTTATGCTTTTTTGCGGCGAAAATTTTCGCTGTAAAGAATATTTGTAATTTTACAGCGATTTTAACGTTAATTACGGTGAATTAACGTGCCGCAAAATCCCAAAATCTTCTGCTGACGCATAAGTTCGCTGCGAATCTGATTTTAATGTAAACGCGCCAATACCTCCATCGATTTTCAGACTTCCCCCCAAATCCCTATTTCCCCCCAAATCTTGATTTCCTTCGTCCCCATTTTGGCCTACGCCAGAGCTCTCTCGCCCCTGTTCGCGCCCGTCGATTCTGGAGCAAAAATTCATCCCAGGCACCTCATTCCAGACTTGAAGCAGCAGCGGAGTCAGTGCCTCCCCGCGGTCCGTTTCCGAGTGATTTTTTTGGGAGGGCCAGTATCGGCGGTCGAGATCGTCCATCGACACTTGTAAGTGGTTCCCTTTAAGAAATTGCTCTCCCCCTTCATCCTCGCATGAGCTGCTTATTGCAAAAATTATGCATTTTGGTGGGTACTGATTAAGAGTGTGTCGAACATGGATATATAGTCTTAATGGATTTGTTGATCTCTAGCTTATGCATTCTGGTTTCTGAGTGATAATTTTTTTTTGTTGATCTGTAGCTTATGGATTTTGAGTTCTGATTGGTTTATTCATCAACCCTTCACATGTGCATTGTTTGTGTTTGTGTTTTAGTCGACTGTCTTTGAAGTTCCAAACTATTATATGTAAACTTTATCTGTTGTAAATTTTATCTTACTATTTCCTACAAATATATTCCCCAACTGATATATAATTTTATCTCTTGTAAATATGTAAACTATTTTCAGAACTATTTCACCATCAAGAAACGGAATGGGAGAAATATACAAAACCTCCTCCAACTATCATCAAATTTAAAATCACCTCTCAAACTATTATATTAATTTGAGACAATCATACCGCAAACTATTCAAAAATTATAGTGTATTCCCTTTTCCCTCAAATGAAGATATTGCCTTTAGAACTTCTAAAGTCAGGGTGATGCTACACCCACTGAGAAGTCTCACCGAACAGCCTATTGCTTTTTTAGACCTCTTAAATATTTTTAAAAGTAAAATATTATCAAGTCATTAAAAAACACTTCTTTAACTATTAAGCAAAAACAAATACTAATAGATAATAATCCTCGATAGCACTCATTAAATTAGAACATATTCTCCTAAAAGAATCTATTAAATTCCAAAATTGATTTTGGCATTTGAAAAAAAAAAACCCTATATATATATTATCTCCCATCTAATCTCCAACAATATTTATAGCACTCATTTCATGGAAAGGTCACCATAGATCATGAAAATAAAACATATAGATCATTGTGAAAAGATGTACTGGCCAAGAAATTTGGGCAAACTTACTTTCTTTGCCCTACATCAAGCGCAAACTGGGCAACTGCCCAAACTGTAGATGCTATATAAATATATATATATATATAATATATCATATATGAGGGTTTTAGTAGACATCGATGTGATGTCCCGTTCGCAAATCTTCTCTCCATGAGGTTATACCCTAGAAAGTCATATATACCTAACCATAATCTAATGTGTGTAATTACGTATATACCACCTTCTTTTAGTCTATGATCGATCGGTTCATTATCAACGACCCGGCCCTTGTATAATTTATATAACTAATCTATATTTTTCTGGCCTAGCTAGATAGTAGTAGTACTATAAGATCACCGTATGTAATTTCTTACTGATGAGTTTAAATTATATATATTGATCAGCTATATATATATATATATATATGTTATTACATATATAATTGCTTATAAAGTTCATGATCAGACACAGATCCATCGACATGCATAAACACTTCACAACCTATATATCTAGCTTATTTGGGTTTGAATAGGAACTAGATAATAGATATATAATATATGACATGATTTCACTGTTTAATTAATATTTGGCAATTAACATTAAAGTACTCCAAAATCTTGATGAACTACATATAAACTGGTGGAGTAATGGCTAGTGGAGTAGGCGGTGTAATATCGATCGATCTTACTGCTTCGGACAGCATATCAAATCAGAAGTGATTTTTCATGCAAGTAGTACTAGGATATATGATCATGATCAGCAGTACTGAGCTTGCCACGTACTTAGACATGAACACATGCAAAAAAAAATAATAGTGACATATTATTCATTTGCGGCGAACATAATTGGACGCCAAAAACAAACTCATATTACGAGGTTCTTTGCGGCGCCTTAAAGTCGCCGCAAATAAGCTTGGTGTCACGATTTGCAGCGAAAAAAGTTGCCGCAAATAAGCTTGGGGCCACGATTTGCAGCGTTAACAATATCGCTGCAATAAAAAATGCTCTATTTACGGCGATTTTTTGGATATTCGCAACAATCTATATCGCTGCAAATACTTTTTCGCAGCGATAGAAGAGCGAAATATAATCATTATTTGCGGCGGAATATATCGCTGCAAATAAAAAATTTTGGCGACGAATTTTTGAATTCGCTGGCGAATTTTTTAAAAGGCGCAACAACAGCGACAGACTGCCGACGCAGCACAAATCGCTGCAAATACTTATTTGCAGCGATTTTGTGCATTATTAGCAGCGATTTTAGGCGCTGGGAAAGGCAATGTTTCTTGTAGTGCCATCACGCAAATGCAAATCTCTTTACAAATAGTGACCATCATGCAAATGCAATCATCAATCATCGAGAGGGCCATAATATTGTGAGTCCACCTGCAAGTAGTTTAAAAAATTGGGTAAAGATCATGCAAAAAATCTCATTATTTATTCAGCATAGAAACACATATGCCTACATTGTCGTAAATGTCTAGTTGCCTCTTTATTATTGATTATTATTTAGAAACTACTTAGCCACTGCAATAACATGTGGACCCCAAACATTTCTTGTCGGCTAAACAAAAATTACAAGGAAAAATATAGATTTATATCTTAGACCCAAAACCCCAAAACACCTATGGAGACCCAAAACAATGCAAGTTTCATCATACGTAAGAATTGATTAAAGATTAGAGATAATGCCATGACATCGTTTTCTTTTTCGAAAAGAATATTTCATTCATGAATTAGTCATACCACATACTTATAGAAAAGACATAACTAAAAAATGGCAAACTCATCATCTTTGATTCTTTCCATGACCTCCGTACCTATCATTCTATACTAGAGGTACATACGGCACGCTGTGCTTTCAGGATTCTACATCATACCAAATTTTTGTGAAATTTTACTATTTAAGTAATTATAATCCACTTACCAAAATTTAAAAAATTAAATAAAATCAAGGAAAAAAATACAGATAGGGTGAACCGTCTATTCTGCATAATGATGCCTACAAGGCTACAGCCAATCCACTGGGTTTTAAATTTTGGTCAAAAATACAGAGAAAGTACAGGTAAATACTGCTCTTTTTTTTTTTATAAAGAAACTGATCTCATTAATCATAGTCGAACACTTATATGAAACCGATAGAACCAAATAATGGAACCAAATTACATCATGTCCTTTGTAACCAGCGGTAAAATACAATTTGGACATATCTCAATACCATAGACATCTTCTATGCATTCGAGAGCCGCCTTTGCTAAACTGTGAGCTGCCATGTTAGCTTCTCGATGTGCATGTGAAACTGACAAGTAGCAAATGAGTCAAGTATAAATCTTGCATCTACCATGAGATATCCACCCATACTCCAATTGGAAGTATCTTGGTTCAGTAGGTCCACTACTTGTTTTGAATCCCCCTCTAGACAGAATTGCCTCAATCCAAATTCCTTGCAAAAAACGGTTGCCAAAAGTAGCCCATAGGCTTCAGCATAGAAAGAATTACCTCTTAGGGGTCTGTTAGCATGAAGGGCACCTATCACAAAACCTTGATGATCTCAGATGATAACTCTTATGCCAATGCTCACCTCCCTCGATTGTACAGCTGCATCCCAGTTAACCTTGAGACACCCTACTGTAGGTTTTGACCATCTATGAGCCCTTACCAGAGACTTGGGATTAAGTCCAACTTCCTGTTGGAGTGCCTCCTTATGAGATAAAAGTTCTGCCTTGGCCTATTTAGTGACAGCACTTGGGTGTTTAAATCTTTTCCATGTAAACAGTCATTCCTTCTAGACCATATAACCCTCATTGTGACTACTACCTCATCAAGTTCCCCTAGATCAAGAGTGTCAACAAGGGCTGCCCATACATTGAAAACCAAATCACTCTGGATAGATAGCTTCTGCACTTTCTTTGTTCCTTGACACCACACATCCTTAGCAGCAATACATTCCCATAGAGCATGGCCAGAGGTCTCAAATTCTTGGTTGCATATCAGGCAAAGGCTATCCTCTACTACCTTCCTCCTTTTCAAGTTAGATAGAGTGGGGAGAGCCTCACTACAGGCTCTCCATAAAAACATCTTAGTGGCAGGGGGACTTTTAGTTTCCAAATAGTCCTCCACACTTGGTTGTACCTGGTTCTGACTGAGGATTCCCCTTCTAGTTCTCTTTCCATCTATTCCCTGAGATGATAGCCACTTTTGACTGTGTAGATGCCATTAGGAGTAAACTTCCATGTTAAATTGTCTTCTCTCCCCCCTAAGCTAATTGGAATGGCTTTGATGCTATCTATTTCCTATTGAGAAAAATGTTCATAGAGGAGAGATTCCATCTATTGCTTCAGTTGAGGGTCAATGAGATCACAAACTTTGTCACACCAGCAATCTTCTTCTCGAATTGTCATAATTTTTTGAGAGGGTAAGGAAGGTATCCATTTGTCTTGCCATATATTTACTTTTTGGCCATTTCCAACCCTTCATATGTGACCTTTCTTCAACAATTTTAAACCTGCATATATGCCTCTCGATGTAAAAGGAAGCCATGTCCCCAAGTTTGCTTCAAACAACCCAACCTTGTTAAAATATTTTTGCTTTAGAATTTTTCTCACTAGGGATGTTGGATTTTGTAGGACCTCCAACCTTGCTTCGATAGCAAAGTAGTATTAAACACCTCAGATCTCTGAAACCAAGGCCTCCTATTTCCTTGCTGTTATTGAGTTGCTTCCAATTGTCCCACTGAATTTTGGAGGAATTTTCATTAAATCCCCACCTCAACTTCCCGAACATCTGGTTCAACTTACTAGTAATAGATGCTGGTAGCAAAAACATTCCCATTGCATAAGTGGGGATGGCTTGGAAGACTGCCTTGAGAAGGATTTCCTTGCCTGCAATAGATAGAAACTTAGTTTTCCAATTGGTTACTCGAGTCCAGATCCTGTCAATTAGGTAAATATTGTTGTTGCACCATGTTGGACAGAATTAGAGAGATGAAAAAAAAAAAAGTAAAGATAAATATTGTTGTTGCTTTTTCTTAAATCTTCTCATAAAACTCTTTGAAGATTCCTCTCATTATAATAGAAATTTCAATTTTTTTATATAATGATAAAAAAATATTTTTTATTAATGTTGTGAATAATTATTTTTTAAATATTTAAAACTATAAAAATATAATTTTTTTTTTTACACTTATAAAACAAACTCGTACTACATCATTAAAAAATGTAGCACTGCTAGGTAGGGGTGTTCATCCGGATCCGGATGCTAAAATCCGGGCGGTTATCCGTCCGGATTAATCCGGATTTAATCCTGGCGGATAACCGGATTAAATCCGGATTGTAACCGGATATCTGGATTTAATCCGGATCCGGATTATAACCAGATTTAATCCGGGTTATAACCGGATAAATCTGGTTTTTGTTTTATTTTTTATTTTTTTAAAAATACTTTAAAACTTAAAAAAATGATTGTATAGCACTTATTTTATTTTTTTTAAATACTTTAAAACTTAAAAAAAACTTAAATTGCCCATATTGTTTTAAAAAGATAATTTAAACACTTTTTAAAATATTTTTATAAAAAAAAATATGGCATCAATTAGGGTGAAGGTTCAACCCATTGAATATAAAATTTCTGCTAATTAATGATGTATCAAGTCTTGTGAATAGACATCAATGGTTTAATGGCATATGATCTTACTAGAGACAAATTAAGAAAATTTGAATAATGTAATGAAAATTGACACTATTTCTTGGTGGCACCACATGGATGAAGATACAAATGAAGCTGCCTGCAAAATGGGATTATTTCACCCATTTCACAACAAATGTTCTAAGAATAACACCTAAATTACAAAATTATTTTAAACTTAAATTACAAAATTTTTGGTTATATAACAGAAAAATGGATGACTTGACTCAACAGAAGAAAAGGTCATGCTTTGAAAATTATATTATAGATAAACGAATATGCTTCTGAGTCCCAAATAAAAAAACTCATAAATGGATCCAGATCTCATGCAAACGTTTTGCAGTAGTTCAGATGGAAAAGATACTAGCGGCTATCTCTTCCCTTGATCCATTTTGGAACATTAAAAAGTTTGGAACTGGGTGTGTCTTCAATAGGCTGGCACTCTATGGATATGATGCCCCAATAAAAAATAAACCTCCTGGGAAGACATGTAATTGTTGGCTAAAATGGTGCTGCTTCTGCTGTGGATCTAGAAAGAAGAACAAGAAAAAGAAGTCCATTGACAAAAAGCTGCTGAAAAATAAGGAGTTTTCAAGTCATATACATGCACTAGAGAATATTGAGGAGGGAATTGAAACTGCACAGAGAAGTTAATCCCATCCCAAACAACCAATTACTAACCTTGAACAAATTCCTCTAAGTTAACATCATCAGCCAATGTCATCCTTGATGTGTGTATCTGCAGTCTAGAAATGCAAGGTTTAAATATTCAATGAAACAAAAATGTCAGATTAAAAGTTCACTACCTCACCTCTTTGTACCGACTGCATCAATTTCATCAATGAAAACAATTAAAGGTGAGAGGTCATCAGCTACTCTGAAGAGTTCCCTCACTAATTTTGGGCCATCACCAAGTATTTTTTAATCAATTCACTCCCAACAACACGCAAGAAAGTTAGATAGTCATCCTGGAAATTAAAAGCATGTTAAGCATTAACAAGAATACAACATAAGAAAGATAGGAGACAAGAACAAAAAGGAAAAATAGTACAACTTGCCTTTTTTCATTTCATATAAACCAAACAAACAGAAGGAAATAAAGGGAACCTTAAGAAGAGGAAAAATATTGTCAACAGTTTTGTGGTTATCTAGTAAGAAAAAACTTGTATGGCTAGTTGTCTTTGTCAATGCTTATGTGAATAATTTATTTTTTACATTAATTATGACATGTTAATGTTACTGTTCCTTGAACCATCTTAGCCTATTCACTTGACAAAGCAATTTGTCCTATTCTAGTAGTAACTACCCAACTATGTGGTCTCAATTAGGTATGAGCTAAAAGCTACTTCATTCATTTTGTCATGATTTTACTTGTATTCATGCTCATACATCAAGTGCATTTAATCCATGAAAAGTTAAGACACATGAGAGTTGTTCATCATGTCTTTTTTACTGTCTTCATCTCGGCTCACATAAGTGATATTTATTATTTTATGAGTTTTGTCAAATTAGTGACAAAAAGGGTGAGATTTAAATGTACTGTTGAGAGGGAGTTAAAAAGTCTTTGCGCTAAAAGATCTTTTGTGAAGGGGGAGTAAAAAGTGAGGGGGAGTAGCAATAGAAGACTAAGGGGGAGTAGCACCAGTAAAGTAGTGTAACTAAAATTCGTTTGTGGCTAATGATTAATTTTAATATTTTGTGAAATATGGTTTAGTTCAGTTCCAAATCTAATTTCATTGATTTTCAAGTGAATGCTTTGAAGTGAACTTTTAATATTAGTTAATGATGCTTCACGAGATCTTGGTCTACTAGTTGTTTTTGTCTCAGGTACACTTTACATTCATCAAATTGGTTTTGTTATAAATCCGCCAAAGGGAGAGATTGTAGATGTAAGACATTCCTCAAGTTGACTTTGTCACCAATCCGCAAAATGGGAAGATTGTAGATGTAAAAGTTTAGTTAAGACTAGGAAACTAAGTTGATAAGTTTGTATAGGATTAGGTGACTAAAATGATAGAGTTTATCCTATCATTAAGTTGGTAATTTTGGATGAATGTAAATTATTTATTGATTTTATCTATAACAATATTAAGTTTATCTATGAGGTATTAGAGGTTGTTTAGAAAAGTCATAAGTGGAAAACTCGAGTCTCAAGGAATCTGCATTTATCCAAATAAGAGGTTGATCTGAAATCTGTTACTGCAATGAAGAGTTATCGCGAAATGTCAGCATTTCATCAGGAGACGATTTCACGATCGACAACAAAGTTCTACTGCAGATCAAATTCCTATCAGACTCATTCCGTCAGTAGACTCCTACTACAGATTAAACTTCTATGAGATTTGTTCCATTAGCAGAATCTTACTGCAATTGGAATTGATTTTCAGATGATTTATTCAAGGGATCCTATTGGTTATGATCAGTATAAATTTAGATCTACACATTTTCTAGAGCACTTTCTAGTGCATTGTTTGGTGAGAAAATTTCTCAGTGAATTTTCATATTTGTGATCTCTCTTTGAGTGTGATCGTGCTTCGAGTGTGGATGATCGTGTGATTGGACTTCAGTTTTAGTTTTTTTTTTTTTTTTAAATCTTTTACACGATTTAGGTTCTCCATTTTTAGTTGTTTTGTTTCAGTGTAGAATGTTGACCTTGCTCAAGAAAAAAAAAAAATCGTACAAAACATGGGCCCCTTTAGCGAACCATTGGTCTTGGCTCATTTGTTCAAGCTTGATCCATAAAGGAATGCTATAGCTGGTAGCTATCGTAATTTGCTTTTGAGAAATCGTTGAATTTGGACCTATTTAGTTGTCGTTCTATATTCACCCTTCAGGTGTAAGGTTTGAATTTGGGTGTAAACAATTTCTAGGGACCTTTAGACTGAGAGAACTACAACTAAAAATGGAGAACCTAAATCGTGTAAAAGATTAAAAAAAAAAAAGATGCAAATCATTACTACCATGAAGATGTAAATCAGGTAACCTCAGACAATTTTCCAATAATTGACGGGAAAAACAAACCTGACAACTCTTTCGAGTCCCAAGTTCAACTAAAAAATAAAAGATAACAACAATTATAAGATGCTAAAAAAGTCATATGAACCCTCCGGATAAATAGAAAACAGAAGAGTTGCATACGCCCAAAGTCAAAATAAACAATCTCGAACCAACAAACCTGATGAATGAGAGGCCAACCTTCATTCTTTATCTTTTGTAATATGTTTCTCAAGTGCAAGTTTGGCTACATCTTGCTCTGCTGCTTTTCGATGTGAAAATGTGTTGGGAGAAGTATAAGTTTTAAATTGCGGTGCATGTTGAGACCCCTCATTAGCAGTGCAATACAATGGTAGCGAAATTGCAGGCCGTTGAGCGTATTCTTGCTAACCTGTGTTACAATTTTTCTATACTCCCAGGCTGTCTGGCTATAATCCCTCCCTTTGATGCTTATTTGTAATCATTCTACACATCATGGGGATGTTCGTATCGTGCCATATCTAGTTGCGTAGTTTATTTATTTCAATGTCAATACAGCCTAGTGAAGTTGCTTGTATTGCTTATTTCTATTGAATTACCTTTGTCTCATTAGCCATTGAATACCCTGAATATCTTCCTTGCCATTCTTGTTCTGTGCATAAAGTAATGTAGTTCTTTTATACCTTTTTGGGTTGCTGAATTGTAAGTTAACTTCTTGTGAGATTTTGCAGGATGCCGATTGCTACCTTGCCAGTGAATCAAGCCCTATCGTGTTCAGTAGCCCAGTAAACAAAATAACTTGCGTCTTACTGTGTATGTATTTAGTTAGATCTTTTTTTTGGATCTTTTTTTTTTTTTTTTGGATCTGTATTACTTCTTCGCTACCTTGTCAGTGTTGTCGCATCAAGTGGTTGCTTTAAGTCCTCAACAGAACCCGAAGATTCTGCTCTTTTAGCTATTTGTTCTTTTTATTTTTTTGCCTTCTATTGTTTTGTTCCAGACTCGAGAGGGAGTAAAAAAATAATTTATTAAACTTCTCCAGCGTTGCAACTCGAGATATGCATTTCTTTTCCATAATTTCCTCTGAGACCGACTAACAAGCGGGAACTTATGTTTTTATATTGACTATCTTCTTGAATTATTTATTCCTTTATTTGGTATGATTGCAACTTGCTAGCAGGCTCATGCTGTAGTTCGGTTTTCTCAGAGGAAAAATAAATGGGTAACTTATGTTATTCAAGAATTCTTCTTTTTCGAGTTCGTGTTTCATTTTTGTAGAAGGAAGTCGTCGAAGGAATTGGTAATATCTGTTTCGTATCTCCTTTACAGAGAATATCTTTAGGCATCTGCATATTCCACCACCTAGTACTAGGGAGCGGCCTTGGCAATTGTTTGACAGTGTTTTCACAGGAGATATTATTGTGCCAGATTCGGAATCCACATATCTTACCATATCTTGACCTCTTCTCCGCTGGCAATTCTCCAAATCAGATTGCCGAACTGATGCTTTTTCATGTATAAGAAGGTCTTTATGCACCCCTTGAATTTCGCCTTTTTTTTTTATCTTGCCTTTGTATGCATAGGTGACAGGCACTCTTGACTGTAAAACAATCATCATTTATATGTATGGAGTCCATTAAATTGGTGGCATGGGCTGCGGCTATCTTTACGATCTGTTTCGTATCTTCTTTCCAGAAAATATCTTTAGGCATCTGCATATTCCACCACCTAGTACTAGGGAGCGGCCTTGGCAATTGTTTGACAGTGTTTTCACAGGAGATATTATTGTGCCAGATTCGGAATCCGCTTATCTTACCATATCTGGACCTCTTCTCCGCTGGCAATTCTCCAAATCATACCATCTTTAGCAGTATTGATTGCTGAACTGATGCTTTTTAGTATAAGAAGGTCTGAACCAGGCTTTTGCCTGCAAAATAGAGCTGCTCACCAGAGTTAGGGTACGCTTAATTTTTCTTTTAATTAATTTATTTTTTTCTGTGGTTTAGGGTTCGCTTATTTAAGTCATCTCTTCTGGTCTGTACTCAGTCACTGCTTCTCTCTCTCTCTCTCATGGCTGCAATCCGGCCCGTTATAATGGGCGAACCGAGTTTGAGTCCTTTTCCTCAGCATCAGGTTTCGGCTCCAGATATGACCCCTGTTCCTTTTCCGGTTCAGCCTTTGCCTCCATCTGCAGTGTCGTCCACTTCTTCTGGTGAGTTAGAGACGATGACACTTCCGGTAACAGTTTTGGGTTTTATATTTCTCTTAAGCGGTCTAAAGCGATGAAATATGTGAGCTTTGATTAAATTTTTTTGTTGCTTCTCTATCCCAAATATTCGTGAACTTGTTATTTTTCTGTTTGCAAATTGATGTCCTACATTTTCTCTCAACAAACAAATCGTCCGCTTTCTCTATCTTTCAGTGGGGATTGAAAAAATTTTATTGTTTAAAATATTAATGTACTTGTATTTCTTAATTCTTTAGATTCCCCTCTCAATATTAGGAGAGAGAGAGGGGTAATCTAAATTTGTTTTCTTTTTATAATTTTAATATTTTAAAATCTCCTTCATTTTTTGTGTGCTTAACTTTCCTATATTGTTGATGTAGTTGCTTCTTTTAAAAAAGAATTGTTAGATAAAAATATGCATGTTTATTAAGCAGTTTTCCATCTGGTAGACTCTGGGTTAAGAAAGAATTAATTTTTCGAATTTGCGATAAGATCTTTAAGTGGGAGGGACCGTGGAGAGTAATGTTGTTGCATTTGTGCTAGCTCGTTACGATTTATGTATATATTGTCGTACACTCAATGAAATGAGCAAGATCATGTAATTTGTTGATGGTGTCTTTGTTTTTCTTGTACAAGTTGCTATCTAAATAGTGTGCTAATTTACCTCTATTTTTCTGTATATTAAGCAATTTGTGTGACTTTGGAACTGTCTTTATTATCATATGATTCTCGAAAATGTCAAAATGGTTTGTGTTAATTATTGTTTAATCCATTTTTGTTATTGCTGTATTTGTGTGAGTTTATATTTAAGATTATTTTTATATGATGAGCCATTATATATTGTTGAATTTGTGACACTGACAGAGGTAAAGAAGTAATCTCTAAAAGCTATGTGGGTAATGTTTTGTTTAGGCATTTCAAAACAGTTGATGCACAAGAACCGTTTGCAGGAATACACTCAAAAGTCTGCAATTTTGCGATAATTGTACTGCTAATGAGGGGTCTCAACATGCACTATTTAGGTCGACTATGACTGTGGACGGGAAATTTATACTTCTCCCAACACGTTTTCACATCGAAAAGCAGCTGTGCAAGATGGTAGCCAAACTTGCACTCGAAAACATATTACAAAAGATAAAGAATGAAGGTTGCCCTCTCATTCATCAGGTTTGTTGCTTCAAGATTGTTTATTTTTGACTTTGGGCATATGCAACTCTTCTTTTTTCTATTTATCCGGAGGGTTCATATGACTTTTTTAGCATCTTATAATTGTTATCTTTTATTTTTTAGTTGAACTTGGGTGAAGTATATGTTTTCCCGTCCACAGTCACAGTCAACCTAAATTGCGGTGCATGTTGAGACCCCACATTAGCAGTGCAATACAATGGAAGCGAAGTTGCAGACCGTTGAGCGTATTCCAGCTAACCTGTGTTTTACAATTTTTCTATACTCCCTGGCTGTCTGGCTATAATCCCTCCCTTTGATACTTATTTGTAATCATTCTACACATCATGGGGATGTTCGTATCATGCCATATCTAGTTGCGTAGTTTATTTCTTTCAATGTCAATACAGCCTAGTGAAGATGCTTGTATTGCTTATTTCTATTGAATTACCTTTCTCTCATTAGCCATTGAATACCCTGAATATCTTCCTTGCCATTCTTGTTCTGTGCATAAAGTAATGTAGTTCTTTTATACCTTTTTGGGTTGCTGAATTGTAAGTTAACTTCTTGTGAGATTTTGCAGGATGCCGATTGCTACCTTGCCAGTGAATCAAGCCCCATCGTGTTCAGTAGCCCAGTAAACAAAATAACTTGCGTCTTACTGTATATGTATTTCGTTTGGGGTGAAAAAAAAGCCTTTCATATAGGATTTTGTTGGACATTATAAAACCTCCTTGTTTTGCACTCCTTAGTTAGATCTTTTATTTGATTTTTTTTTTTTTCCTGATCTGTGTAACTTCTTCGCTACCTTGTCAGTGTTGCCGCATCAAGTGGTTGCTTATAAGTCCTCAACAGAACTGTGACTTGAGTTTACAGTCTTCAGTGTATAAGCAAGTATTCCGACTAGGCCTTATGACCCGAAGATTCTGCTCTTTACCAATTTGTTCTTTTTATTTTTTTGCGCTGCCAATATTGTCTGCCATCTTAGTTTTTACTGTGTTCAATTAACTATTTGATGCTTACTTTGTAGGATACGGTATTTTGCAAGTCTATCTTTCATGAATTTGCTGTCAAGATGAATCTGGAAATGCCTACTTATAACACTATTCAACCACAAGGGCTGCTTCCAGTTTTCATATCTTCTTTGGTTTTCAATGGTGTAATGTACACCGGTGAAGCTGGAATAAACAAGAAAGAAGCTGAACAATTGGCAGCTCGTGCCGTTATTCTATTGATATTGGGTATATTTTAATGAGTTTTTATTTTTTTGTGCTTATGCCAAGCATTTTTTTTTTTTTATGGTATGGCTAAGTTGTGGAAGATGCAATCAGGTAATTTTGGGTCAAGAACCATTCTTTCGGAGATAATCAAGTCTAAAGGCAAACTCTATGCTGCACTGCATGGGGCGAAGAGCCCATGCTCTCACATGACCTCCTTTATAACGCAGACACATATAACCACGCTGCATTTTCCATGAATGGATTTCAGACTTAGATTATCTCGTCTTCCAGAGAGAAAAATCCTAGAAGAACAACTAGACACATTCGTTGATCAATCCTAAATTTGTAACTCTAGAAAAAAATTATTTGTATTATTTTAAGGTGTGCAATTTCTATACAATTTTTTTTTAAAAAAAAGTACAATATCCGTGGAATCTGTATGAAACGACCTATTTTTTTTTTATTTATAAAATGACTATATTGGAGTTGGACATATCGAAATTATATCTAACATTACTCACGTGCCAATGACACCTAACATTACTCACATGCCAATGACACGCCATTTTAAGAGATCAGAGTTCCTACTTTGGAGGACTTTTAAGAGGAAATGAATGTTATTCTACAAATGAAGAGTTAACTATAACCATGAAAGTACAAGGACAAGCCATCCAAACATATGACAGAATTATATTACTTCCGCCAGATGGAATTTGGATACAAATCAAATCAGATATTATCTTCTTTATTTTTGCCTTGACTGTGCACTATTTCTTTTTTTTCCTAATTAAGTAACAAACTCGATTTCTAAGTGACCCAAATGAAACATATATATCCATACGGACATAAGGACAGGCATACCTCCACAAATTTTAATTTGAAATCCAAATTTTCAAAGCGTTGAGTCACTTCATACTCCTCACGAAGATATGCATGTATTTGAGCATACTTGACATCCCTCCGAGCAATTTCTGATCTGAATAATAAAAGAACCAAACAAATATGAAGAGGCTGCAAGAAGCAAACTTGAACCAAATTCATGTACCCAAAAGGCTGTAAAAAAAATATCAGGGAATTATGAAAGTTATGCTCAAACATGTTCAAAAGTAACCAACTTTAATGAACCGATTTTCAGGTTATCTGATCTTTGTAAAGCCAAATCATAGTAGATTTACAGAGTTCTCACTTTATTTGGTGCCTAGCTTTGGAAGCCAGGGAACAAGTTGTAATGACTCCAGAGTCATGAAACAGCTTTGTTCAAGCTTAATGAGCCCAACCGAAGCCTGGAGGCAACATGAATGAGAAGAAACAGCTTTATTCAAGCTTCATGAGCCGAACTAACTTTAAACAAGCATATTTAGCATAATGAGATGAGGTAGGGTAGGCTCAAGTCTTTAAGTAACCTGATTTCAATTTCGGAGTAACTTGGATTCATTTAAGTTCACAATTACTTGACCCAAGCATGGGGTTTTGTTGGACTGTAATTTCTCCTTGTTAAATGTAAACTCAACCAACATCATATATAGTGAGCTTAATCTTAATCTGCAGGAGTGATGGAGCCAAGTAGAGGCATTTGTTATTGTTGGTGAAATATATAATAATATAATAAAAATTACAATTAAATTAAAAATAAAATGAAGTCAGTTTGGACTGAAATACGGAAATATCGCTCTCTTTAGGGAGATTCAAGCCCTCTATCGTGTACAAAATCTCAAATTATCCGATGTTGTAAAACTCCTCTTGAATTGACTCCTCCAAGATACAACAGGCCAACTGATTGTCGTATAGCCTAAATTAATTCTGTACAAATAGTTGAATCCAAAGCTCCACAAAAAGAAACACTTATCTTTTATTTAGAATCTCTCGAACACACAAAAACTATCAGATGAAATAGTATAAATTTTTTATGCAGCGCATCTGACTGATAACCAAAGCACCTATTTATAGGCTAGTAAAACTTGCTAATAATTACAGTCAAACGGCTCATAAAGTAACCGAAAAATTAAACTCTGCATAAGTTAACGCACAAAATAATGATTTGAAACGGCTAAGCCTTAAAACAAAATCGTAAAAAATCATTATCAATCAAACATTGAAAATATTGCAAAGATGGATTTCTCAAATTGGAGCTATTTTTCCATCAGTCAAAAAAAGGATAACTCATATACATGAGTTAAAGTCCTAGTTGGAAAACTAGCACCTTAATAGCCATAAATGCAATGCATGCCTACTAAATGAATACGTACAACATTAAATCAATCAAAATTATTACAAACAGCTTTCAAGATAATTACAAAGATATATTAATATAAGAAAATCTACAACGGCATGCAAATAAAAATCTATGTTAATGCTTTAGTCCAAACGTTGCAATTAAAAAAAAAAACAATCGTTACAAAATAAATTTTTATTAAAATGTAACAACAGCTATTAATGCCTAGAATAGTAAAAGTGAGATCATCCACTATGCGGTATTCATTAACTACTTAAACACATAACCAGCAACATTCTGTCGCATGGAATGAGACAAAAAAACAGTCGCAATGGCATTACTGGCATTAATGCCATTAATGGCATTACCCCTCAAGAATACCAACTTTTAGAATAGGTTTGGGGGGTGAGATGAGAATTTTATATTTTGTTTTGAAGTTTAAAATATTAAGTTTTAATATTATTATTATTTTGAAATTTGAAAAATGTGTATTGAGATTTAAAAAAGTTGAATTGTTTATTATATTTTGTATGGAGATTTAAAAAAAGTGTAATGATGAGATGAGATGAGATTAGATGAGAATTTTGTGTTTTGTTTTATGCCCCAAACCTGCCTCGCACAAGCTAGAATTGAATTAGCCTTCCCAACAAGTTGAAGGAGCTTCTTCTTATCCTTTGTAAAAGTTCCGGTTTCCTCCATTCCACGATTTATGTCTGCAAATTCTTGTACATATCATCAACCTGTGCACGCGCGGGTGTGTGTGTGTGTGAGAGAGAGAGAGAGAGAAGGGGGGGGGGGGGGTTAAGGTCATTGAAGTTTAACTTGGTTTCGATCAAAACTCCTTGAAAAATATTATGATGTTTTAAGCAACATAAGCCATGGTTCCATGGCACAATGAAAATCAATAGACATCTTAAATGCTTATATTCTAACTGTTCAAGCCTATAGAATCTGAAATGCACCAAAAGTGGTTTAAAAGCAAGAAACCAAGTAATTTCTACTCCACTCAACAACTTGCAGAATAAATACAAACTTGGAAATCCTACCAAGAAATTACCTGTGAATCGAAATAATCCAAAGCTATATACTTTGGCCAAGCACACTTTCTATAATGAGGACACCATCAATGTCCAATGTTTTGAGAGCAATATGGTCTGGACCTCCCCGCATATCCTCAACCAGTGATGATTTCTCTTTTATAGCATAGTCTAGAGCAAAGACACAGAGAGCCATAGGTAAGTACACAATTGTTCACATGGTAAGTAGAAATGTATTTATAAAACTATGGGGGAAATTTCCATTGACCAACACGGAGATGAAGCTAATGGACTCAACAAACTACAAGATAGCAAAGAACAAAATCACATAGCTACAAAACTATTTCATACTTAATGACAGTGGAGAGCAGCTATTGGGAACAAAAATAGATGAACCTAAATACAGCGCTCATTTGGATAAAAGATTTGTGCTGTTAAAAAAACTTAATCCCACTCTTAAAGAATTTGACCATCTTTCCTCATCTCAGGAAGCAATCCAGAAGCATGTCTTCGAACTATGTCCAGGTAAGTTTTAGCTTCATGATCCTCAATATTAAACAGAATAGCAGATCCATATTGGAAGACAACCATGTAATGGCAGCAGCCCAGGTCTAGGGGTGTCAAATCGTGTTAACGGGTCGTGTTCGTGTCGTGTCAAGGCATGTACATTACACTTAACGGGTCAACACGAACACGACCCGTTAAGGATTTCGTGTTAAAATTCCAAACCCGAGCACGACACGGTAAGATAACGGGTTGACACGACACGACCCGTTATGACCCGTTAATGAATAATAAATAAATTGACACGATATGACACGACACGACACGACACGACCCGTTCCGTTTCAACCCGCTTACGTTAATGGGTTGAATAGATACGACACGACACGACCCGTTTGACTTAATTGATTTTATATAAATATTTAAATATAAATAATATCTATAAAAAATAAAAAACTAACTACAAGTCTAAAATTACAATCCAAACAAATATGATCTACACAATTTATAATAATATTCATTATCAAATATAATAAACAAAACATATAATATTAATATATTAATATTACAATCCCAAATATAATAAAAAATTTAAAATACTGATCTAAACAAATTTAGAATTTGAAGAAGAAAGTAGAGCATCCTCCTTGCCCTTTAGGTCTAAGGGTATAAAGGTAAATTTAATTTTCTTAACGGGTCATAACGGGTTGACCCGTTAGTGACCCGTTAAGCAATCGTGTCATAACGGGTCAACCCGTTTTGACCAAAACCCGTTAAGGCTAAACCCTAACCCACTTTTATCGTGTCGTGTTCGTGTTGGGTTAACGGATCGTGTCACATATTGCCACCCCTACCCAGATCCCTCTTGACTCCAAAGACCTACATCCAAAGTCTTGTGTAATTAAAAGCAATTTTAAACCAATCATGTTGCTATTCATAACGATTGTGATTAAAGCTTTGAAAGATTCTCTTTATTAAACTCCAAGTAAGACCATAGTAAGAATTTGAACCAAGTAAAAGGATAAAATTGTTTCTTTATAATCTTACAGTATTTTCTGTAGAGAAATCATAATATCTAAGGGCAATATAATCTTAGGACGAAAAGTGTCTGGTCCAAATTTATGTTGTTTCAGACTGCAAACATGAGTCACTCCTGATTTTTTAATTTTGATAAGAAATTCAAAAGCAAATTTCCCCTTGGGTTCTTAAAATGGTGGAACCAGTTTGGTCCCATTCCTGATGTTTTTCCTATACAACTTCAGAAATCTATTAAATGTTTTGCTAATGCAATTGTTTCAAAATTGGATTGTCAGGATGCCAAATTTCCTTACTCCCTCCATTTATGCAAAAGGTATAAAGTCCATTGGATTCTAAAATGGAGTTATGAGAGAAATGGTAACTTGTTGGTTCGTTGCTGCTTTGTCAAATGGTGGGATAGATATCCCCATACACAAGACATTATTGATCACATTACCAGCGATTTCCCCTACGCTACTCCATATCTGAAAAATACTGAGGAATTCCCTGTTATTGTTCATCAATCAACATCGCCTGGATACCCACTGATCTAAGCGACCACTACTACTGAGAACACTAAATAGAGGGAAAAAGCTAATGCTTCCTCTTCTACAACTATTAAATCTGATAAATTCTCAAAGTCTAAAAAGAATAATGTTCTTGGATGGCTTAATAAAAAAGATTTGATTTATTTGTTAAAGAAGTCCCTTGAAAATGATAATTCTGATAACAAATCGGAAGTATCATCCGAAGCTTCAGTTGTTGACGCATACAACAATATATTTGGACATGATTCAGAAGATACCCCAAAGTTATTTGAAGATGAATGATTCGTTGGCACAAACCGACTAGAACTGTGAAAGGCTACCGTCGTAAAGACTGATTAACCTCCTCACTTGATTCGACATTGGCAGACTCCAACTGCCAGATTCCTGCTATTTTTACTATTCACTTTATTGCTCTAATAATTGTAATTGGTGGCCCCTTCATCTATAAAAGGAAAACCTTACTTCATAAGAAGACATCACTTTTATTTAGAATTCATTTTCTTCCGAATACCTTCTTCTCCTCTCTCCCTTTCATACTATCCGGATTTCTCTTGAAAATCCTTATGCCTTTTTGAATTTTCCTTGTAAGTTATTTCACCATAAATAAATATTGTCACTATTTCTAAACTGCTTTAAATTTATTTTCATTATTATTACTAATTTCAGTTATTTGGTTCTGCATTACTTTCACTACTTCCAGTTATCTGGTCCTGCTTTCAATTTATTTTCATTATTCTAAGTTCCAATTATCTGGTCTTGCTTTCAATTTATTTTCATTATTCTAAGTTCCAATTATCCAGTCCTGCACTTCTATTTTCACTACATCGATTTATTTGGTCCCTATTTCTTCTTCTCTTACTATTGTTTATCTCATTCCGCTTCCTTCATGGTATATTAAATATATATATATATATATATATATATATATATATATATATATATATATCCTTTGTTTGCAGGAGAAAAGCAGCCCTCCAACTAGCATCAAACACGTAATAAGAAGGAGAATTAACACAATACACTGCTACACAGTTGATTAAATCTGTAAATAGCAAAACACAGACTTTTTTGAATGGTTTTTTTCCTTTCGGTACTACTTGAGCCTCCACTGGTAGCTCCTGCTGAAAGGTTTAGTATGTGTTTTTTTTATGTATTTTTTTTTCAGTTATTTTTTATAGAGATTTTTTTAATATTTAAAAAAATAAAATAAATTTGAAATATTATTAAAACCTATTTTCTTAATTATAAAATAAAAAAAAATCATTAGAAAAGACTTCCTTAATTAGGAAGTAAAATAAATTTTTTTTTATGTTTTTTATTTTACTTTATGATTAAAGAAAATTTTTTTTAAAGATTTTGTGAATTTTTTTATTTTTTTTTAAATATTTAAATTTGTTAAAAGAATTTATATAAAAAGAAACTAAAAAAAATTCATAAAAAAACACGGCCTGCGGTCCCACCAGCGATGACTCATTATCCTTTTCATTCTGAGTAGTACTACGGGTCAGCCCACTGTAGGGATGCACACTTTGCACACCCTACGTGGCTGCACTGTTTATTTATTTATTTATTTTTTGTTTTTTATTTTTCAAGAATACCTGAAAATCAATTTTCATCTACTATTTTCTTCTACCCCAATTCATTCAAATTTCCCCCGCGCGAAAAAGCTCATCCCTCGCCAGCATCGCGTCATTCCTCTGCCCACCGCCACCGGTGAAGCCACCTCTCTGTCCAGCGACCCCGAGCGATGTTCCTCCGTCTGCACAGCGCCGCCACTCCCCAGGAGATTATTGAACGGAGCAAACCAGAGAGAATCCCGCGAAGACCCCCCTCCTCCCTCGCCAAGCAACCCGCATCGCGTTTCTTCATCTCTATCTGCAGACTGCATGCATTTCATTTCAAATCTTTGTTTGGGAGCCCCTCTGCCCAGAGAAGTAGGTAACTTTCAGTTCCCAATTTCTCTTAAGATCGATTTATTTGTCTATTACTTGTGTACTCTTTGTTATGGTGCAACCACTGGAGCTCTAGACAAGCAATCCCTTTTGCTCCAAACCATATGTATAGAGACCTCAAATACCAACCCCACTAGCTCTCTTTCAACTGCGATTTCCAAAGATTTCAGTTTCTTCTGAATTCAAGGCTCACTTGTCTCCTGGAAGATCTCCATGAAAAGGACAGGGTCTTGATTCCCCAAGATAGAAAGGGGTTTTAAGGGGAGGTTGTTGATTTTATTTGAGTGAGATTTGTCTTACAAGTATGATATAGAACTTGGCTTGTTTGTTGCAGAGGGGGAAAGATGAATTGGGCTGTGTAGGTTCTTGTTTTTGTGTCCCTAAGTTGAGGAGGATAATGAAAGTTTTTAGAAAGGAGTTTTATGGGTTTGAATTCTGGGGAGATAATGTTGTATGAGGTTGAGTGAAGTTATACAAGGGTCAAAACAATGGGTTTTAACTCTGCTATTTCTATTATATTGCATAAAGGCTTTAAGATATATATATATATATATATATATATATATATATATATAAGACCAGCTTCATAGTAGAGAGAAATCCCATAGAATTCGGGACTTAGGACACCTTGCATTACACATCAACATTTCTGTTATAAGGAATCTATCTAATTCTGTTATAAAGAATCTATCTAGAGTTTTCTATGGTGTAGTATTCTTGCATTTCTGGTTTGCATTTGAGCTTGTCCTTCTAGAAGCATCTCCTTGGTTCTACATATGCAATGAAAAAGAAAGGACGAAGAAAAACGGCAAGATGGTAAATGGATACATGGTAAAGCAACATGTATATAAAGATAATTAAATATTTGGAGACGTGGATTTAAGCTTTGTGACACCTAGCATGTGTACTACTTGTCTCTCTATATATATTTTCCCCGAGATTTGTATATAGCTTAACGTGTCATAACTGTATTAGAAGGATGTGCAAAGAAAAAAGTGTGAGGGTAAGAATTAGGTAAGAACTAAATTGAATAATCACTGCTTCATGGATGAAACTGAAATCTGATACATAACTTAAGGAGTAAGCTTGTATTCTGATATAGTATTTACGATCTGAATGACTTGCTGTTTGGATTTACCTTTCCCTTCATTGAGTTTTTTCCTTCACAAGAGAACTTACTTTAACATCAGTCTTACTCTTATTAAACTTCTTTCCTCTATATCATCTTTTGAATGATATTGCTACTGCAGAACAAGACATAATATGTTAACTATGGCACATTGTTTAACATAGATTCATGACCCATGACATATTAATAACTACTATTGTAGGATTCCCATATAAGAGAAATCAAAACCTCCGGTCTTTCTGTTGAGGATGTCCTTTATAAAAATTTTAACTTTTTCTGTTCAGGTTCTTTTGTATTGGTGTTAAACCTTGGCATCAATTCCAATACTTCAACCTAGCTGTTAAAGACCAAACTCTATTTTTCATATGTACAACGTGGTTTTCTAATGAATTGGGTGTACACATTTGTACTTAAAGGCTCTAATGTGGAATAAAAAAGCGAGCATTGGTGTGTAATTGGATCAAACTTCACAAAAAATAGTGGGTTTATTATTTCAAACATGTAAATTTGACATTTTCAACATGTATGTAAAATTGAATGAAGAGACGGTTTTACAAATATAAGAACAACTTAAGCCTACTAATCATAACATTTAATTTTTATGCAGTGGAATACTTCTTTTATCAATCATTTACTGGAAGACATATTAGTTTCGCAAGATTATATATATAGATATAAATGAACCTTCATAAGAAAAACGTCCAAATAGATGTTTTGGTATTCATGAGTTCAATTTTTGCAAGTTTTTTGAGGTATCGTTTTCCTTCATTTCTTTAGGTATATATATTTATTTTCATTTCTTGGGTTGAGAAGTTCTGGACTTCAAAAAAACTCTAGATAGATTCTTTATAACAGACTAAGATAGATTCCTTATAACAAAAATGTTGAGGTGTAGTATTCTTGCATTTCTGATTTGCATTTGAGCTGGCTCTTCTAGAAGCATCTCCTTGGTTCTGATCTAAGGCAAAGGAAATCACTGCCTTAACAATCTAGTTTCATTCATTTTTGGTTCTAATAATTTATTCATCTGGTATTTTCCATTTAAATTTAATGCTACTGCCAGTTTTGGCTGATACAATGCATTGTAGGGACTACACCACTAGAGATGTTATTGCAACAAGGGTCATAACAGAGGAAACACTTCTTAATTATCATTATTTCCACTATAGCATTTCACTTACTATCTGCATCTAAATGCCTTGTTTCTCAATTGCAGAGATCCCCTGTGGTGGGCATGTTTGGCGCGACATTTGGTGTGGGGATTCTCCTCTTAAGATTGTCTTTCCAAATCTTTTCAGTATTACTAAAGATTACAAAATTATGAGAGGACCGGCTTTGATTTCTTTATTTACAAAATCTTTACAAAATTTAAAGCTGAAGAGGGCCAGACGAGGACAAATAATTTTTTCTTATATCATCAAATTTTATACATTAGATGATGCAATGAACGAAGTGTATGCTTCATGAACCATTAGTTGTGATAATTCTCAATGTTACGGGAAAATAAATTATGAATGCCCACTTTTGGGAAGTTTTTATCTTCTAGAGGTTAGAGCATTACCTGGATGATGACCAGGTTGATAGAAAGAAGTGCAATCTTTTATTTTCAACTTTGATTCTTGATGGCCAAGGTTACTGGTGGCACATTAATAAATCTATCTTAGTCTGAAATCTCTCTCTCTCGGTGAGCATTGCACGGCGAAAGTAGGCTGAGTCTTGTTGGGGTTGGGTTTAATTCTTAACTAGAATTATGTTTTAAAGCGGGTTGGGCAGGTTGCATTTTTTCAGAAACTGTTTTATTGATTTTAAGTGGGTTGTTTTCCTTAAGTGGGGCTGAGCTGAAATTTAAGTTAGGCCACAGTTTTATTTGAATAAATATGAGCCCATTGACTTATTTTTACAGAAAATATTTAGGGGATTTAAAGTATATTATTAAAATATACTATTAAGCCTATTATTTTAGTTAATATTTCCGTTGTCTATTTGGTTGGATTTTAATAAAACTATTATGTTGTTAACTGAATATTTATTTAATTATATCTCTATGGTATGATTTTAAGTAATTAGAATGTTACGGAACGTTTTCTAGAAATTTAGTAACGTCTAGTACCTCGTATAGGTCACAAACTACGATGTGAGATTGTGGAAGTAGTGCTAAGAGGTAAGTAGCATGATCATAACTTTATGTGTGCTGTAAATATTATGATTTTGCATGAAAAATGTGATGTTTACCTACGCTATGCTACGAGCCAATTCAAGGTTAGCTCCTTTTCACGAACCTTGATGAATTATGATGATAAGCTTGTGAATAAGGCTATACATGCTATGCCGATATGGATTGTTGTTAGATGGATGAGAATGTTATGAAAATCACATGTATGCCATGCCTATTCTATGCTATGTTGTGTAAGACTCATGTTAATATGCCATGTTTAATGTTTATGCCATGCACAAGGGTATGTCATGCCATGTAATTTCACGAAGTCAAACATGTTCACATGCCTTATGAAAGTTAATAAGAAAACACACGAATGACAAGTAAGCTATAAGATTAGCCTTAAGTTATGGATGGATGTGCAAGTCACAGACTCAAGCGTAGTCCACCACATGTAAGCTATTATGTTTTGAGGTGACACAGACCCAAGCATGTTTCACCACAGGTTATGATACTCAAGCGTGGTTCACCATTTGCTATGTGATAACACGGATCCAAGCGTGTTTCACTACATGTTATGATACATTATATGATGCCACAGACCCAAACGTGGTTCACCCTATGTTATGATATGTTATATATGGTCAACGACAATTGGACCAATGCACACATGTTATGATGGCCACGAAATAAGTGAAAGACGAGGAATAAGTTATGTACGAATGATAGGAAATGCATGGAGTCAGTCATTCATGCATCCATATTACATGTATTTCCATGATTATGTTTGATTCTGCATATGTTGCTAAATAATTATCTATATGTTATGTGCATATTGTGACGATGTATGTAAGTTTTCAAAATTAAGCCTAATGTTAAACTAAGTTAAGTTTATAGTATGATGTGCTATTACTGAGTCTTTGATTCATTTGTTTGTTTCTCTATTTCATGTTTAAATGTTCTAGATGATGATTTCGTGAATTTTAGAGCAGGAGTGCCAGGAGTAGAATAAATTTCCAGAGACTGTGTATGATTTAGACACTTGAGCAGTGTTAGTATCACAGAAAACTAGTTTAGATCATTAATATTCCTGACCTACAAGAAGGGGTGTTACAACAAGGGTTTTTCTCTTTCACGCATTTAAGGAGACGGGTCCATATTTATGCTACATGTTATTTAAGTTACAAGTTGGAGTAGTAATACGGCTACGGGTTGAATGAATTTGTGATCACGGGACTAGGTTATATGTATGGATTAATATGGTCGTGACAGATACATTTGAGGTTAATATGTTGTGAGGGTTTTGACAAATTAGTTTAAGGAGGAAAACATGTTAGGTGATATGGATCAAACAAGTGCTATGAGTTTAACTATATGACTCTATGAGTCATATTTAGAGTTGCGGATAACATGCATATTACGAGTTGGATGTATATATGGTTCGATTGATGGTTATGGGTTGCCTGGTTTTAAAAGAGAAATTATTCTGGGATTCAATTATATATTATTATGAATATTTGTTTGGATGACAAAAACGTGGAAGGTAATTTTGGAGCTTATAAGTTGGATAATTATTGCGGGTTGAAACTCACGGATAGCCTCATTAAGTGGAGTTTTAGTCTTTAAAATTAATGATGCACTCAAAGTAGAAGTTGGTGTGACAATATGCTTATGTATAGGTGCCTATTGATGTGAATGTGATTGACTGCATAAAGTTCAAGGTAAGTAACTATGATCATACCTTGATATTTTACGTAAACAAAATGTATAGGTGACGATATGCCTTGCAATATATTGGTTATTAGCCTTTATCAGTCCGATTGGTCCATTTGGGTTGGGCTTGTACAAAATGGGCCCTTTTTTTTGTTAAAGGCCCAACTTACCAAAATTAACTACCAAAAATATTTTTTTTTTGGCAACTAAATTAATAGATAAAAATTATATAAAATAGTAAAATCAAAATTAATTGAGTTCTTTAATGTGGATTATCTAACTAACTCATTAATATATTAATGATGTTAATAGTTATTAACTTAGTACTCAATAGTTAATAGTATGTGTATGAATTATGATAGTCAACGCATAATGACCTATCTTAAAATTTTAATATTTTATATATGGTTAGTGAATACTTGTCATGGTCCATGGATACTTCATACTTGCAACTTAGGTATCTCACAGAAAATGTACCTAAGTGTTTTAATTAGGTGTAGATAATAGAATATGTATCATTGTGTATAATATTATGATTAAACATATAATATATTAGTTAATTGTTTTTTTTTGATAGGTTAAATATTAATAACATATTAGTTAATTGTATATATTACATTTACATGGTCATGGTTATAGGTTGGGTGAAAATTAGATAATTAAGTTATACTACTATATATACTACTATTTAAAAAATTATTTTGAAACATATATATTTAGTTCAGTCGGTCGGGGGTGAAAAAAGCCTACTCTGAGACCAAACTGAAAACCGGAAAATTGGAATTTTCAGGACTGAGACCGGCCGGAAAGGTGATCAGTCTGGTCCGACTGAAATCGTTCTGTCGGGTCGGGTTTTTTGGTCCGGACCGATAACCTTACACACCCTACTTCTAGTTGTAGATGTAATTTTTGGTTAGTTGTGTTTGCACCATTTGGTTATGCTGTTATTCTACTTGATATATGCTCTGAATTCTGGTTGAACTAATGGGACTTTCAGGTGTTGAAAATTATTTTGGATATCTTGCATTTGAAGTTTTGTAAATGGGGGAAAAGTCAAAAGTTTTAGTAGGAACTCTATCCGTCTTGGGTTTGGGATGTTCATGTAACATGTTTGTATTTTTCTTGGCAGTTCATTAAGTTTGGGAAGCTTAATCAGGAGGCATGGGTGAGCATCTTTTATTTATTTTTTATTTTTTTTAGGCTTATAGTTCAGATCATTAAGTTTGATTTGAATTTCAACCTTCCTTTGGTTTTAGATACAAAGACATCTTAAATCTTTTATTTTTTTGGTTTAATCAGTTAAAGAAAAAAATTCAGAAGAGAAATCACGCCGAGAAAAGCGAAAAGAAGCCCGATTTGGAAAGAAAGCACAAAAGCATCAAGCTTGGCTCCAACATCAGGTAAAATAAATTTTAAGTTTTTGTTATTTTCTTTTAAGCAAGTTGTATTTTTAATTTTTTCTTTTGGACTCGGGGAAATTTTTTTTTGGTTATTCTTTTGTATAATGTGAATTTCATGCTAACAGGAATATCGAAATCTTCGGAAAAAACCTGGGAATTCAAACTCAAAAAAAGTGAGCAAATTGAATAATTTGTTAGAACAAAATGTACAGGAGAAAGAAATTTTACAATCAAAGGGTAAAGCCTGAGAGACATCAGAATTCAGAGACTTCTAACAAGCCACTGTCTGTGGGACTTAATGGTTCTAGTTCATCAAAGGTGGTGGAAAGAAAGAAGGGTTCTAAAGGAAATTTGAAAAAGACAAAGTTTGAAGAGTATCTTGAGATGGGGATGCAGAGTGCTGCTGCATCTGCAGAGGAGGATTTGGAACTGGAAAGGAAACTTGCAAAGAAACTAAAGGTGAAGAGTGGAAAATTGAGAGGAGAGGATGATGATGTCAATTTGTTATTTGAAGGGTTCCCATCTATTATCGATTCTTTAGGGGAAGAACTCCCAATTGCTGAGGGATTTCCTGACAAGAGCTCTAAAAGTAAGAAACTTAAGAAGAAAAAATTGTTGGAAGAAGGGCCAGAAAGTGACATTTTAGGTGACCCTAGTGTTAGATCTTCTAAATCCATTGAAACATGTGATGCATTAATGTCGGAAGATGTTCCTGCTGATGCGCCTTTGAGGAAGAAGCGTCGGAAAAGAAAGTTGTTGGAGCAAGGAAAAAATGGTGATGTGGTGGGTGATACAAATGTTAGTGCATCCAAGCCAGTTGTGTCTTGTGCTGTAGAAGTGGTGTCGGAAGAAGTTCCTGGCAAGGCACCTGCGGGTAAGGGAGATGGAAAATATGTTGCTCCTCATTCAAGAGCTTGTTCACAAAAGGAATCAGAACAGTATCTCCAAATACGCAGACATATACGAGGTGTGATATTTGTGTTTAAGTATAACAAGGCCTTTTGTGCCCTGCCCTTTATGCTGAACTGCTACTTGCTTTCTAAGTTTCAAATCCTTAATTTGCCACAGGTCTTCTGAATAGATTGTCTGAATCTAACGTGGAATCAATTACGGGGGAGATCTCGAGAATCCTTCTTGTATGTGATGTTCATATATCTTTTTTTTTTTTTGTTTTTTATAAGTTGTGACTTTCATATATCTTAATGCTTCTATAGATTCTTTTGAGATGGTCATATGCTGTATATTCCTGGAATCTAGATATTTCCAGCCCACGGATACCACCCGAGCACCTTTTGGTGTGGGATGTATCTGACACAGTTGGCAATGGGTGGGGGGTGGAATTAGGTTCTAGTTTCACCAACAAAAATGATAAGATACATATCTGACTAAAACAGATTTAGATTTTATACATTTTCTTTTTGACCCAGGAGACCTGTCCTGGTGCAAGAGTGTCCTTGGGAGTCGAGTCTTCATTTTCTCAAATGTTTTAGTTCTCGCCTGTTTCTATCAAAGTTTTGTCGAGGATAATATTATGAAGTTGCTGGTCCAGAATTGTCTTTTACATTTTATATTCAATCCTTCTGCAGTCTATTGCTCGTGGTACTGCTTCCCAGATAATCAGTGAGGAGGTTTTGGCATCTTGTTCTGGCGGTCCTCGTGGCAATGAACAGTTAAGTGTGTATTTGTTTATTTCATCTCAGTCTCTTTTCCCTTCCTCTTATAAAAGCCTATGTCCAATATAATATGACAATTATTGTGTACAAATCTCTACATGGAGGTTATTCATTTCTTCTCCTTCATTTCTGTTTCTTAGCCGTGGCTTCCTTAGCCAACTTCCTAAAGAAGTTTTTGAGAAACTACTATCTCACGAGTTGAGATAGAGAGTGTGCTTTCATTCCATATTTATAGTAGCATATACAAGCTAATCCATCTATGGAAAGTGTACAAAATATAGAAAGAATGCTATACAGAAAATACAAATTAAATACATAGCTATATACAGCTGACAGATTGATCTATTTCCTAAGTATAGCCATTAGTTGACTTGAGTGGATTGCTGGGATCTCGTGCTATGTTGCCTGATTGAAGCACGGCTGATCTTGTGCTGTGTTGCTTGATTGAAGCACGACTGTTTGAATTCTATCATCATTCCTTATATTCCCCCTCAAACTTGGCTGTGGAAGAAAACAAAGACCAAGTTTGTCACGCAACAACTTGAATTGATTTTTGAGCAAAGGTTTTGTGAAGATATCTGCAAGTTGAGCATGAGAGGTAACAAATTTTGTTTCCAAGGAGCCGAGTGCCACCTTTTCCCTGACATAATGGTAATCAAGTTCTATGTGCTTTGTTCTAGCATGTAGAACTGGATTGACTGTCATATACAGGGCACTCATGTTGTCACAGTGAAGAGAGGGTGTTTTCAGTAAGGGCACTCCAAGGTCTCTGAGTAGAGTTGAAATCCAAGTTAATTCAGCTGCAGTGGCTGCCATAGCCCTATACTCTGCCTCTGCACTTGATCTTGCAACTGTTGGTTGCTTCTTTGCACTCCAAGAGATGCAATTACTTCCAAGAAAGGTACAATAGCCTGAGGTGGATCTCCTTGTTGTTGGGCAACCTGCCCAATCTGCATCAGAGAACCCATATAAGTCGAGTGAGCTGCTGGACATGATGTGAATGCCTAGGTGTGCAGTGCCTTTCAAGTATCTGAGGATCCTTTTGACAAGCTGGAAATGATGCACTGTTGGTGCTTGCAAGAATTGACAGACATAGTTCACACTAAAAGACAAGTCTGGTCTGGTGAATGTGAGGTACTGCAGACCACCCACAAGACTTCTATAAGTTGTTGGATCATGAAACAGCTCCTCAGAGGCAGTGGATTGCTGAGCTTTGGAAGGCATAGGTGTTGCCAAGGGTTTGCATTCATGCATATTGGCTCGAGTCAACAAGTCCATGATGTACCTGTGCTGAGATAGAAAAAGATCAGTACCCACTTTAAGAACTTGGATTCCCAAAAAATGATGTAGAAAACCCAGATCTTTGATTGAGAATTGTTGGCTGAGCTGAGATATCAACCATTGAATTCTCTTTGGATTATCACCAGTCACTACCATGTCATCTACATAAAGGAGAAGAATAAGGAGTCCCTGATCTGAGTGGCATATAAAAAGGCTGGGATCTGCCGAGCTTGAGTAGAAACCAAGCTGTAAAAGAAAGTCACTTAGCCTATCAAACCAAGCTCTTGGAGCTTGTTTGAGGCCATACAATGCTCTGTTTAACTTGCACACATGCTGAGATCTATTTTGATCTACATAACCAGGTGGTTGATCCATGTAAACAGGAGTGTTAAGAAAACCATGTAAAAAGGCATTCTTAACATCTAATTGGTGCAGTTTCCAGTGTTTAACAGTGGCAAGTGTAAGGACAATTCGAATGCTAGCAAGTTTGACCACTGGTGAAAAAGTTTCTATAAAATCCACCCCATCAACTTGACTAAAACCTTTTGCAACCAGTCTTGCTTTAAGTCTCTCAAGAGTGCTATCTGCCTTTAGTTTGGTTTTATAGACCCACTTGCAACCAACTATATTCATCCCCTCAGTTTTTGGAACCAATTCCCAAGTATCATTTTTGGCAAGAGCATCAAGTTCTTCCTCCATTGCAGCAGACCAACCAGGATGTTTGAGTGCAGATTTTATGGACTTTGGTTCAGAAGGAATAGGAGTTAGAGCATGTAAGTCTGCATAACGAGGATTGGGTTTGTGAATACCACACCTAGACCTGGTTTGCATAGGATGCGGTGGAGGAGTTGGCTGCTCAGTAGCTGGAACAGAAATGAGTGGTGATGAGAGAGGCAGATTATCTGTGTGTGGAATAGGGTTAGAAACCATAGGAGATGAGGGGGAAGTGGTCTCAATTTGCATGGCTGTAGGGAAAGCATAAGCAGAAGGCAATGGCTGCTTTGCAGGTTCTTTAGAAATATCCTGGTGCCATTCAGTGAAGGTTGAAAGTTCCCCCTCAATTGTAGGGCAGTCATAGAGGAGTGTTGGTTCAGAATAAGGTAGGACAGATTCATCAAACACAACATGTCGTGAGGTGAAAATACGACCAGTTGGTGGATAAAGGCATTTGTAGCCTTTGTGTTTGTTGCTGTAGCCAATAAAGACACATGGCAAAGACTTTGGTTCAAGCTTATTGGACCTGTATTCTCCAAGATATGGAAAACATCTAGACCCAAGAGTTCGAAGTATGCTATAATCAGGGTGTTTAGCATAAAGTCTGAAAAATGGAGAGTCCATGTTAAGCACAGGAGTTGGCAATCTGTTTAACAAGAAAACAGCAGTAGAAAAACAGTCTAGCCAGAACCTAGGTGGGAGTTTAGCATGAAACATCATAGTCAAACCTAAGTTTGTGATACTTCTATGCTTTCTTTCTGCTGTTCCATTTTGTTCAGGTGTTTTGGGACATACAGCTTGATGAAGGATGCCATGACTTCGAAGGTATGCAAGGAGTGTGGTGTTATTGAACTCACCACCCTCATCAGTTTGGAAGACACGAATTTTGGCATCAAATTGACATTGTACAAGCATGTGAAACTGAACAAAAGCAGAATGGAGATCAGATTTATGTTTGAGAGGAATCAGCCATGAAAATTTTGTAGCTTCATCAACAAAAATAGCATAGAATTTATACTTTTCCCTAGAAAGAGTAGGAGCTGGTCCCTATAAATCACAATGGATTTTTGCAAAAGGAACATTAACAGTGCTGTCTCTAGAAAGAAAAGGCAACTTGGAGGCTTTCCCCATTTGACAACTAGTACAAATTTGTGTAGAAATTTGTTTTGACTCAAGAGTAATAAACTTTTTGTTACAGAGAAAGTCTAAAATTCTCGAGTTTGGATGTCCAAGCCTTTGATGCCATTGAACTTTATTTGTGGATCGAAATTTGGAGGAATAGAAGCTCTCCTTATTTTGAAAACTTGAGGCAACATCAAAAGTGTATAGTCCCTTCTGGTTCCTTCATGTTGCCACTATCTTCTGTGTTACCCTGTCCTTTATCACAAAACCATGTCCATCAAATTCAAATTTCAGAGGATAATCAGTAGTTAACTTGCTAACAGACAATAAGTCCTTTTTTATAGCAGGTACTACAAGAACATCATTTAAGATAATCTCAGATGTAGGGGGGCCAACCATGGCCTGACCAACATGTGTGATAGGTAATACCTTCCCATTACCTACCATTATACCATCATGACCTGTGTAAGGAGTCAGTGAGTGAAGAATACCTTCATTTGCAGTCATATGGTCAGTAGCACCAGTGTCAGGATTCCATGTAGAATTTTCAGAGCTGTCTTCCATTTTGAATGTTGCAAAACCTTGAGGGAGGCTATCATTTGTGAAAGAATGATTCAACCTATTAAAACACCTTAAAGCAGTGTGATTTCTTTTGTTACAAATCTGGCAGAAAACTTCTTCTTTGTTTGCAGATTTGAAGTTGGAAGGGGAGCCATGAGAGTGATTGTTAAAACTTTGTTCAGCCTTTGTTTTGGAGCCAGTGGATTGTCCTTGTACAAAACCACGACCCTTTGATGTGAAGGAGCCAGGATTTGCATTGGATTTCTTTTGCTTATAGGACTTCTGTCCATAAAAGGCGACAGGTGAAGGGTTAGCATCAACTTTATACCTGTTTGTGTAGCTCTCCAAGAGGGTGACAACTTTTGAGAATGCTGGAACTGGTGGCCTGAGCATGGTTGTTGTGAAAACTTCAAACTCCTTGCCAAGGCCATTGAGAAGCCACCAAGACTTCTTGTGTTCTGCCACTGGTTTGCCAATAGCAGCAAGTTCATCACAAATGGTCTTAAACCTCCTTAGGTAATCACTTAAGGAATCAGATCCTTTTGTGATGGAGGTGAGTCTGTGCTTAAGAGCAAGACTTCGATCAGAGGATACTCTTGCAAATGCATGAACAAGAGCATTCCACACTTCTGAAGCTGTGTTTAGACCAACAACAATACCTAACACTTCTTCAGAAAGTGTAGCTGTAAGC
>NW_023362287.1:0-254 GCF_001411555.2 Juglans regia
TTTCACCCCCGTGGTAGGGTTGTGCTAACCCCGGTGGCCAAACCAGGCAGAGACAGAGGTGAAATCTTTCTTTTATTCTTCTCGGAGCCCCGAGTGTGCACACAAGAAAGACCACAATAAAACCACTTTGTTTCCAAAGTGGGTGCACTTAGAGACAGAGAAGTTGGTACCAACCCAAACAGAGCAGAGCATAACAGAGCAGAGCAGAGCAAAGCAGAGACAGAGTCAGATACGAAAACCAGTATACCATGCCA
>NW_023362289.1:0-254 GCF_001411555.2 Juglans regia
AAGCATGTTGCAAAGGAGGCATCCAAACAAATAGGCCCAACCGCCATGGGGTAGACTAGAGCACACGAGGGCTAGCCAACGTGAGAAAGCCCCTAGCACGACCAATTGCCCCCATCAACAAGCCCATGCGTGGCACTAGGTGCCACCAAATCCGTCCCTAAAGCACAAGCTTGTTGCTAGAAAGCAATCGAGAATGTAGGAATCACCCCCACGAAAACGAGCCCAAAAAACGGTCGTCGGGACATGGTCGGCCG
>NW_023362290.1:0-254 GCF_001411555.2 Juglans regia
CGAGTTTACGTTGGTTGTCATGGACCATGTGGGCGTTCTCGTGCTCTTGGATGCGGAACATTGTGTTGGTGTGGGGGGTCTCCGGCCTCTTTATCCCAAACCGAGCGTTCTCGTTTGACACGAACGATTGTCGTGCTCGCGTCTTGATCATATCCTCCTTCCGGAGTGGTAGGTTTACGTGCGGTGCCGGCATCGAGAATGAATGCTACCTGGTTGATCCTGCCAGTAGTCATATGCTTGTCTCAAAGATTAAG
>NW_023362291.1:0-254 GCF_001411555.2 Juglans regia
CTCAACCCCTTGGGAGCCAAGCCAAACCAGCAAACAACCCATCGTCGGCCGAGAGCACGCGTAGGAATCTAGTGCTAAGAAGCACCAAACACCATGCCACACTCGCACCTCAAGGATGCCATGCACGAGGATCGAACCCCCACGAAGATCAACGCATCAAGAAGGAAACCGTATCAAGGTTCAACCCCATGGGAACAAGGCCATCAAGGTCCGGAAGCCACCTCAATGAAGCATGTGCGTAGCACTGGGTGCCA
>NW_023362292.1:0-254 GCF_001411555.2 Juglans regia
TTTTACCACGTTGCCCAAGCTTTGTACAAAACCGATTCAGCGCAAAGTGGCAAAAATAAGAGGTTGGAGTCTTTTGCTCGCGGGCATCCTGTGGTACTACCATGCGATTGGGTAAGTATTCCCCAACACGGGGCGAATCGGAGCAACTCCTATTTTTACCACTTTGCCCAAGCTTTGTACAAAACCGATTCAGCGCAAAGTGGCAAAAATAAGAGGTTGGAGTCGTTTCCAAGCGGGCGTCCCGTGGCACTACC
>NW_023362294.1:0-254 GCF_001411555.2 Juglans regia
CTCTCGTTGCCCCTTGTCCTTGTCGGTGCTCATCTTTGGGTGCTGGCTGGACTCTGAAGTTGTCCACGTGTTACCATGCAAGCCTTCGAGTTTACGTTGGTTGTTATGGACCATGTGGGCGTTCTCGTGCTCTTGGATGCGGAACATTGTGTTGGTGTGGGGGGTCTCCGGCCTCTTTATCCCAAACCGAGCGTTCTCGTTTGACACGAACGATTGTCGTGCTCGCGTCTTGATCCTATCCTCCTTCCGGAGTG
>NW_023362296.1:0-254 GCF_001411555.2 Juglans regia
TATTTTTTATTTATATATTATAGTGATTTTATTTTTTATTTATATATTATAGTGATTTTATTTTTTATTTATATATTATAGTGATTTTATTTTTTATTCATATAATATAGTGATTTTATTTTTTATTTATATAATATAGTGATTTTATTTTTTATTTATATATAATAGTGATAAATATTTTTTATTTATATATTATAGTGATTTTATTTTTTATTTATATATTATAGTGATTTTATTTTTTATTTATATATTAT
>NW_023362297.1:0-10651 GCF_001411555.2 Juglans regia
GTCTTTATAAAAAAATAGATCTCATTTAAAAAAAATGTAAAAAAATTTATTATTTATTAATGAGCAGAACTCATTTTTTTTATTATAAAAAATCACTTGTATGGAGTTTGTCAATTGAGACATTTAACTAACATTACACTATATATAAATAGAGTACAGATAGGTACTTTCCCGTGGTGACCATAATCTTACGTACTTGCAGTGGAAGTGCTAGCTAGTGGCCTGGATGGAGAAGTCAAGCCTTTGATCGAGCCACCATGTTTGGTTGTTTTTTTATTTTTTCAACTGATTCATCAGTAGTGTTTTTCACAAGATGTTGTACTGTACGTGCTTTAAAGAAACGCCAAAAATATTATTGATGATAATGGGGAGTGCATGCATGGACTGCCTCGTTTATTTTCGGAGATGAGATGAGATGAGATGAGATTAAAGTTAAAAAGTTGAATAAAATATTGTTAAAGTATATTTTTTAATATTATTTTTATTTTGAGATTTGAAAAAGTTGAATTGTTTATTTTATTTTGTATTGAAAGTTGAAAAAATTGTAATGATTAGATGAGATTAGATGAGATAAGATGAGATGTTTTTCCAAAACAAACGATGCCTTAGAGAGCTCATTGATCAGTTGAAAGTTCTTTTTATTTCTTCCATAATTAATATGCTTATTGATATTGGAAGAAGATGAGAGCCGAAATGAGAGATTTAGAAAATTTAGCGCTATGGCAACATTAGAGGATAGATCATAACTTGAAAACTTATTAGGTATTTTCAGAGTGGGATAAGTGGCATTCTCATCCATATAATCAGATGCTATGTAATTAAAATTGTTTATGTACTAACTTTAATTAAATAGCTTCCCGTGAGGGGATGAGAGTCTAGGACATGTCCATATATACTCCGAGAACTTGATAATTACTCAGATAATTGAGAGTATTCTGATGATAATTCACAGCTAAATACACAATACCTTTGTTTTCTTGGTCGAAAGAAACTAATTACTATAAAGATCAGAAGACCTTAGAGTCACATATATAGTTTCTTGATATCCTCATGCGTGCATTGAACAAGAATGAATCCATGTGCTGCCCACTTAGTAAGATCGGGAATGAAAAATGAAAAACATACAACACATTACACAACTATGTTTTAAAATGAAGGGTATTCATTCATTTTAAAACATCAAAAATACTATGGACAAGGATCCTAATACTATTCTATATTTTACTGTTCATATAAATTAGGACTGTTCATTTGGATTCTGGCAAGAGAATTCGGGTATACTTGGACTGGGACTCGGGTTTCAAACTCGAACAGGGTTAGCCCGGGTCAGACTCAGGCTGGAACCCAAATGAATCCGGGTTTCTTAAAATCTGAATTTCGGGTTCCAGGTTGAACCCGATTTTTTTTTTTTTGTAGAATTCACAAAAAAATAATCAGATAACTAGTGTTGTATTTCTTTTTCCTAATGCTACAGGAAAGAGATTACCCAAATCTCCCGCTCTTCTTTCGCTGGGACCGCCATTACGATTACCATTCTTGTCTTCGGAAAAAGAAGAAGGCGACAACGAAGACAACATTAAGAAGGAAAAAAGAGGGGAACAACTTAACAATGACAAAAATGTATAGATAAAGACAAACTGTGAGGGACCCAAAAAGTGGGTGCCAGAACAAAAAGGTATAGTTGTAGATAAGCACTGGAACTCGGGTGTGAAACAACAGACTCTCTTCTTGTGTATTCATTTTGATTTTTAGGAAGTAGTGACATTTGGGAATTAATATGATTGGAGCCGTTAGAGAGCGAAGTAGTGAACACTGGTTTGTTATGCAAATATGCGAAGTTGAATCCGGATATCAAACAAAAAAAAGTATCGGGTTTAAACCTGGGTTTCAGGTTTAAAATCCGGTACCTTTACTATGCGGGTACCGGCCCGGGTTTGTTTTGGGCCGGAACCCGATTATCCCGGTTCTTGACCTGGTGGGAAAAAACCCGCCCGGATGAACAATTTTAATATAAACAATAAAAATACAGTTCATGTGGACAAAGGTCCGTATCCCTAGCATTGCTCTAGCAAGATATAGTTAATCATCCCATGACTTGATGTGCTATTAACAAATTTAATCTTCCATTTAATGATTGGACCTTATGAATATGCGCGCTATGATCATCATTATAAGCTGCAGATAGAGACCGCATCGACCAATTTAATTGCATACATTTACATATAAGTCCCATTAATTCGAATTCTGCCTCATTTTGTGCTTGTTACAGTGAAAATGACATATATATAGCGCAACTCGAGCTTTACCAAAAGCTAATTGTGACCCCATGCAACAGGAAAGTGGCAAGTACTGCAAGTAGCCATCATTGTACGTATTATTTTCATGATTTCAAAACACATCAGTACCTATATTATTGACGTCCCAGCTATATCATTATCTTCAAACCTCCTCAACCTTTTACACACATTATAATTATAGAGTCCCCTTCAAATTATAATGTCTTTATAACTTGATCAGTCGATCCATTCTCTAGCTTTTCATGCAATGGCTAGCAGCTAGCTGTCAATTAAAAGGACTTTTTTTTTTTTTGTCGCATTAATATTAAGATACTACTATTAATATTGGGGAGGGTTCCGGAATATTACTCCCAACAAAATTTTCACCATAATTTAGGGTTTTCATTATAGGAAACCATCATTTTTTAATATCTATATATATAATAATACACACACACACGCACATACCATCAAATTAGTACTATTAATTATTGATAACCAAGCTGTTTTAATGTGGCTATTTGATGTAAAATAAACAATTTTACATCAAAGCAATATCTGCACGTACACCATCCATTGTGCCAGGTCATTGATCCCTCCAATTATATGATTCTGTCCATACCTCCTTCAACATAATGTTTTTATGAATTTTTATTGATCTTTAATTATTACTTATCAAAGAGGAGAAAACCTAGCTAGGTTTCAGCTAATAAGGAAAATGATACCCTTACACTTTCTTTACTAATTTAATTAAAAATAAATTCAATTTTATAAAAATTGACTTTATTTTTAATTAGATTACATGATTACGTAAGTTAATTGAATTTATTTTCTTCTAAAGTATGCAAGAAGATCATGTTTTGGGATGTGAAACACTCTATGGATCAGCAATTGTTGTTGATCCCACACCCCACACCTGACGTGTGGGGTTTTATTTTTTTTATTTTTCTTCTCTTCTCTTCTGTTTTTTTATTTATTTATATTTCTCTTTTCTTCCTGCTCTCTTTTCTTCCCATTCATTTTTGTGTCCATCCCACGAGCTCGACGAAGCCCCCTCAGATGCAAAGTAGATTCCCTACCGAGTCGAAGCCCCCTCAAACCCCATCTCCCTAGCAATTCCCTCCCAAAGCCCGTGAACAAATGCCTCGCTCGTTCCCTCCCGAAGGGTGGCAAAACAGATGGGAGGCGAAATAGAGCTAGTAGTCACGGGTGCTAGGCGGCGATGGGCAGAGGGATGAGCGATAAGTCGTGGGTGCTGGGCGATGAGAGGGACGACAACGAGTCGAGGGTGACTAGCGGGGTAGCGCTGGTGGAGGGAGGGTGACGCGAGTGCTAGGTGACGAGGGGTTCCCATGAATAGGTGGGTGGCGAAATGGTCCATGGGGAAAACATGTGGGTGGCGATGGGCAGAGGTCTTCCGACGAGTCACCGATGCTGGGCGACGGTTGGGACGACGACACTCGAGGGTGCTGGGCAACGGTTGAGACGACAACGCTCGAGGGTGCTGGGTGACAAGAGGGAGGGGGACGTGGGATGCAAAATTTGAATGGGAAGAGTAAAACCAAAGATGTAAAACACATGTTTTGCTTGAAAAGAAAAATTAAATCCACATAAGGTATGCAACGGTTGATGAGGAACAATGACTGATCTATAGTTAAATTCTTTGAAATTTTTAATCTAGATTCAAATAGCAAAAGAGAAAAAAATAACTGGATAGTAAAGAAGGTGCAAATGTATCATTACCCTTCAGCTAATTTACGCAGGTGTACAAAGATTAGAGTAGGAATTAGTCATAAGCTTCATGCCATAACAAAGCCCTTAAGATCTTTACCATATTTAAGTACCTTTTATCATCTAATGATATATGTTGAGGAAGTAAGCGATTAATTATTTAAGAATAATTACTTTGTAAATCTCAAGTTTGAATTTCAATGCGCGCTCTTTATCGCTTTTCTTGTTATTGGCATATGATTGGGGACTATATAAACTTAGAAAACCTTTAAAACCGAAAGTAGGATCAATTTCGTATATATCATCTTTGAGTTAGTAATCATGAGGAGGATTAATACATGGCTAGCTATCATTTCCTTTAAATTTTATAGGCTTGAACTCTTATAATTTGATCTATGCTATTTTAGAAAATCGCATCTAGCTACCATGCATGTAAATTTTAACCTTTTACATTGCATGACCTTTAGAATATGGAATTCCCAAGAGGATTTGTTGATACAACTCATACAAAATCATGTAAACTAATTCACAAGGTTTTTATTGCCTTAAATAGGCCCCAAGAGCTTGTTCCATCGATTTATATAAGATTCTACTCAAGGCATGCAAAATGTAATCTGATTCACAAGGTCTTAATTGCCTTATTTAGGCCTCAAGAGCTTGTTCCATCAATTTGCATAAAGATCTACTCGTCTCGGGTTTAGAACATCACCTATTGATACCTCTCTTTCATGTTACACAAACCACCTATGCACTTCTTTGTTCTTGTTTATGTAGATGACATAATATTCACAAGCACTCCTCTATCAAGTATTGGTAACTTGATTAGAAACAATTGAAAGTTGAGTTTAAGTTGAAAGACCTAGGTGACTTGTCCTATTTGTTGTGCATTCATGTTAGCCGCAGTGAATAGGTTTACATTTAAAGCAGGCTAATTAAGTACTTGTAGCTAGACCTCTACATCGAGTCAATATGTTGGGGACGAAACCATATATTGTACCTTCTACCTCTGAAAAATATTGACAAAATTCGATGGTGGTCCCTTGGATAACGCTTCATATTCAAACACATTGTTGGCTCTCTTGAATATTCCACTGTTACATGACCTGATCATATCTCTCACTCAGTCAATCAGTTCAACCAATTCTTACACTATCCAACGAGAACACATTTCACCATTGCAAAGAGATTTTTATGGTATTTTAAGGACAAAACAAGTTATGGTCTACTATTTACTCTAGGACCCTTAATCCTACAACCCTATTGCGATTCACATTGGGTAGGGGTTCCGATTCATCGAAAGTGTACAAGTGGTTATGGTGTTTTTCTCGGCAAGCTAAGGAATCAATGGTACCAAGTCTAGCACAGAGTCTGAATATCATTCTATTGCATTTGTGCGCTATTGCTACCACTAAGTTGTTTTGGTTAAGCATGCTCTTTAAGGAATTGTAACTACCTATCAATGGTGTAATAATCTCAATTAGGTTATTGCTCAAGCATCTAATCCAATTTCTCATATTAGAACAATATATAGCACAAAGAGCTTGAGTAGTATTTTATAAGGGGGAAAATCTTATGCAAGAACATAGCAACTCGGTGCATCTGATCTATTGCAGAGACCAGTGTATAGACATCTTTACAAAAAAAATTGACCTATACTCAATTCTTGTTTCTTTGGGACAAACTCATGATCATACCCCTTGTGAGTTTGGGGGGACTATTAAGTTGCATGCATGATCCATCACCTAAATTTCCATTGAAGCTTGCTGATCATTTAGCTCTCAATTAGTCCAAGTCAACCCTTATCTCAAGAAGATGAAACTACTTCAAAGATCTTGTTCAAAGTCCCAAATCTGTTTAAACATAATTAAGTTAATGTAAAAGCATGAACTTGTTACATGTGATCATAAGCGCTTATGATCACATGTAACAAGTTTTTAATTTCTTTAACATAGTGCAATACAATGGAATGCTTACTATGGCCGCTTTTTGATCTTGTTACATTATTTTCACACTTAGGACATATAGCATGTCTAAAGAAAACCCATTTCTTGATGCTACAAACCTCAAAATAAATTGTAAACGGACTAAATTATATGGTCTGTGGTTCCGTTCCTTCAATTTGCTTCTGAGATACTGTTTTTGTTCAGGTTTTCTAAGCTTTATATATATAATTCTTACTTATCAAAGAGGAAATTTAGGGTTGGGGTTTCAATGCTTTTATCTCATTTCCTATCATTGGTATACATGAATTGGAGAACTAGCTAGCTAGCTTAATTACAAACTGATCAAATTAAAGCTAGCTTTGAATCAAAACTAGGCACAATTTCATGATATATAACGTTTTGAAATTAATCATCATCTTGAGTAGGAATACATGATGGCTAGCAAGCTAGATAGCTACCATATTAATTTCCTTAAAAATTTATGGGCTTGAATTAAGTACTTTTACAATAAGATATTTTACAAAATTGCATGCATCTGGCCTCTTGCTACCATGGGAACATCAAGTACCATTCACATTGCTTGAATATCTTCAGAAACCCCAAGCCTCAGAATTTATAGGAATTAGGTCCCACAGGTCTGGTGATAATTCTACATCACTGGTGGATCCGTAAACTAGTCTCTTGAGCCTCTCCGTCACTTTTGCAGCTCCAAAATCGAAAGAACATCCGACAGTCTGCACAAAAATAGGACAAAACGAAATTTAAGTACCCAAGTGTCGACGACATATATATGATCATAATCATGATCTTGAGATACATATAGAATCTATTTTTTGTAAAATACGTATAAGTGATTAAAATACCTCTGCGTGTACTACATGCAGAACTGAGTCCCCAGAAGTCGAAAAGCTGGCATTCAAGACCTCCGCTTGTTCTCCATGAAGAATGTGAATCATCTCATAGAAGATGAACTGATTATCCAGCCCAGTTATCAAAACGATCTCTAGCGTGGAACCGGTTTCTCGGATTTCGATTTTCGGCGATTTTAGACCTGCTGTTTCTTCGAAATTTGTGCATGTATACGGTCTTTTTTTCCTGCTCGTTAAGCTCTCTTTCTTCTCCTTGGATTTCTTCAGCTTTGTCTCTAGGCTTGTGATGTAGTTTATTGCTTCATCTATTTGATCAGGAAGTGAGTGTACTGCCTCCTGCATTTCATGGAAGATAATTCAAGATCCGTACATATACATTTACAGACACGTTCACGTACAAATTCTGACTTTCGTTCGTTCTTGGACAAATTTTGTAAAAATTAAGGATGTTTTGTTGAGAGAGGTGGAAAATTAGAGAGAGAGAGAGGGAGAGAGGGGTATAAACGTACCTTGGAGTCGGGGTTTGGGAGGAGAGAATTGAGCCTGGAGTAGAGGACTTTCATCTGATTTCTCCTGTTCTTCTCTATGATCCTTCTTTCTACTTTTGTTGAAGAGGATTGACTTCGCTGATGATCCATTTGTTCTTCTGCTAAGTTAACGACCGAGACTCCCCATTAACAAATTACTTCAACAAGTTGATGAATTTAGATGGCTTGCTGCTAATTTCCTTTCCCTTGACGCTTATATATATATTAGCAGTTCGCTTGAAAAAGTGCGAGTCTTGGGAAAGGAACTTTGGGGCCCACAAGCCCGACGTTGATCGTCATGTGTGGGAACGTCAGCCATAGGAGTCATATATCCATTATCGGCCGTCAAGTTTGAAAATATAAAAACAACAATTTTGCACGTGGGCGTTTGAATTTTCTAGACCGGTATCCAGGAAGGAGAACCATCCTCATCCTCATCCTTTCACTTCAATATATAATTGCTTTTATTTTGTCAACTTGGTGCTAATGTAAAATTAAGGCATCCTTTATTTTTAATCGAGATTAAAATTAAAAATTAAAAAATATATTTTTAATATTATTTTTATTTTAAAATAAAAAATAAATTATTTATTTATTTTATTTTGTATAAAAATTTGAAAAAGTTGTAATGATTAGATGAGATGCATTGAGAGGAGTTGTGAAAACAAACGAGACCAATGAAAAATTCTATTCATCATTCTAACATAGCACACACCACACTTTTTTTTTTCTCTCACCAAATGTGTGGTGTATGGATGATGAGTGAGTAAAATAATTCAATTAGTTTAAGAAGAATAAAATAAAAAAATTTTGAGAAAATAAAAAATAAAATAAAAATAAGTGTAGTATATGAGATGATGAGTAGCAAAATAGTAAGAATATGCAAGTCTTGCGCTTTAAAAAAAATAGATAAATTTGAGATGTACATAAAAATAATTATTTCTTAATAATAAACTCAATTTTTTTTTTTTAAATGAGGACGCTAAACTTGCACATTATAAGACCAAAGCAGGCTCAAAGGTAAGGCCACTGAGGCCATTGCTTAAGTCCCACCTTATATGGAAGGCCCCTTAAATAAAACTAAACTTTATTTGTATTTTGTGTTTTTGAGAAAAAATATAGAAGTCACAAATTAAACTAAATATTAAATAAATCACAATTCTCAACATTTTTAATGTGTGCAAGGCTGGATACAAAATTTTATATCTAAAACAATGAATATTTATATTTTTAAGTAATTTTCCTAAATTGAAACTTAAGAGAAAATTTACAATGAGTCCTCATTTTAAAATTTAGGTTTTTATATTAAATATAAAATTTTAAATTTTAAGTAAAGCCTTATTATATTTTAAATTTTTAAATAATAATTTATATTTTATTATATTATAAGTAAAGGAAAAAAGACACATTTTAAATTTTGTCTTAGGCTTTGAGCTGCCCTGCATAAAACTGAATCTAACATTAATTTTAAGTAACATATCATAATAAAGTCATAATTATTAAATATTTTGAAATATTAATATTTTTTTATCCTTGTGAGACCCACTTCAGTACTAATAAATATGTTAAGTAGTTCGGAAAAGAAAATAATTTATACAAATTCATTGCACATAAATCTTGTGCAAAATACTTAAAAGAAAGTAGGACTTAATATTATACGGGTCTTGTACACGGTACACCCTAAAGAAAAGTTTGCACAGGATTTATGTGTAATATGTCTACTTATAAACTTATAATGCAGAGTTTATGGAGGCCGGTTAATCATAAGAGTAATTTTATATACAATTATAAAATACGTAAATATTATATAAATATTTTGAAAAAAAAGTGAGATTTATTATTAAAAAATTATTATTTTTAATGTGGATCTTATGTTTTATTCATTTTTTTCAAAATGATTAATACCCGACGATTGCACAATTCACGATTATAAATATATTTTCTCTAGTCATAAACCTATAATTTTATAATTTTTTTTTCTTTTTATCAGACATATTATAAGACACCTTAAAGAAAAATTAAACCAGATATTTTAAGTTCAGGATTATCCATGAAATTGAGTGTATAATTTGATAGGTAACTATTATATTTACATTTTTATAAAAAATAAGTCATACGTTGATTTGTAAGTCTTAAGCCTAGTTTGCTTTTAAAATTAAAATTTAAAATTTTAAAAATTTTAAAAATCTTTCATTTTATCATTACAAGTTTATGAAATTTTTATATAAAATAAAATAAAAAATTTAATTTTTTCAAATTTTAAAATAAAAATAATATTAAAAAATATAATTTAATAATATTTTATTTAATTTTTAAATTTAATTTTAATTCAATTGATCTATTTTTAAAAATAAATAACACCTTAATTAAGTAAAAAGTCAACTCAGAAATTTAATTCAAAAGAAAATTGGTTGACACATCAGCATTTCAAATCACTTTTTCAAGAACTCTGACAAAATAACAATCTTTTAAATATTTATAAAACTGGTGTAACTTAAATTAAAATGAAAAACGGACAAAAGAAATACCCTCACTCCTCAACCACTTTGATCGGTTTGGATAATCCGATGAGATATAAATTATTTAATCTAGACTGTACGACAAATTTCATCTAGATATTAAAACAGTTAGTAGAATGTTTTTATTTTATTTTTGTGTTTTCAGCCTTGAACAATTGATATAATCAGTAAAAAATTAAGTGAGCAGATAAAAATTGAAAAAAATAATATAAAAATGACATAAACAGTAAAATGTAGGGGTGGGCAGCGGGGCCCCGCCCCCGCTGCCCCGCCCGGCTTCCGCCCGCCCCGCATAGAGAGGGCATAGCGGGGGCGGGGGGCGGGATGACCCCAGCGGGGCCCCGCCCCCGCCCCACATTAAAAAAAAAAATTTATTTATACATATTAAATAAATATATTGTATATAGATATACACAATTTATAAAAGACTTAAAATTATATTCAAGTCATTGGATTGATTTGGCCTCCTAGGCCAATCTTTATATAGGAGATCAAGGTAATACAATAGTAATCCTTAAGCAATGTGGGACTTAGTAGTAAGTCCCACATTGCTTAAGGATTACTATTGTATTACCTTGATCTCCTATATAAAGATTGGCCTAAGAGGCCAAATCAATCCAAAATCTAACTCTAATGAGTTTAAATTTTTTTATATTTATAAATTTTAATTTATTATTTAAATTATATTATAATTTTGGTCTAAAAAAATATTTTTTTGGTGTAAAAAATATTTCTAGACCAAAAAAATTATTATTTTTTTAATATAATGGCGGGGGGCGGGGGGGG
>NW_023362298.1:0-74267 GCF_001411555.2 Juglans regia
AAATTTAGAAACGGAGAAGTTTACATGAGTATAACGATCTATTATATTAATTAGGACATGTTTGGACACCATGAGAATTATTAATATCACTTAAATATAAAACACTTATCAATTTCAAATTTTTAATTTTTTAATCTATATATTTAGTATGTAATCATTAGGGGTGTAAATTTAAACCGAGAAACCGGAAAACATGTCTGGACTGGACCAGTTTTGAACCGGTCCGGTCTGAAACCGATTCTTGAATTATGCAAACCGGCTGGAACCGGTCCGGTTTCGGTTCTATGATTTCCGGAACTGGACCAGACCTGTTGGGGAAAAAAATATAAAAATTAATATTTTATATACAAGTTAGATATATAATATATAATTATATGTGAAATTTTTATATATAATATATATAATTATATATTATATATGAAATAATTTCATATTATAATTTATAAATTACAACATAAAATGTTAATCTTAAATATGAACATTTGTAATTTGTTTGATTATATGTTATTAATATAATTATATATAAGATAATGTTATTATAATTTATAAAATAAAATTTTAATCTTGAAGATGAAAATTTAATTGATCATATACTATAAACATAAAAATATATATTAAATTATATTATATATAGTCTAATATATTATATAGCTATACTAATATATAAGTTTATGACTAATACTAATATATAACTATACAAATAGTATAATATCAATACTATTATATAGTCTAATATATTATATAACTATACTAATATATAAGTTTATAAATAATACTAATATATAACTATACTTTACTAAAACAGATTTTTTTAGTAGTCTAAATATTGTAATAGGAACAAATTTTTAGAACAGATTTTTATTTTTTAATGATAAATTTACATTTTAAAAAACCGGAAAACCGAACCGGACCGGAAACAAGTAAAATCGGAGATACCGGTTTAGGAGGGTAACTGGTGCGTAATCGGTTTTGAAAAATACAAAACCGGTACATACCGGTTCAGTCTTAAATTTTGTCCAAAACCAGACCGGACCGGACCGGTTACACCCCTAGTAATCCTGACATTCAAATACAAAAATCAATATAATTTTTACAAACTTCAAAACAAAATACAAAAATCAATACAATTTCTTCAAATTCCAAATAAAATTATATTAAAATTATTTTTTAACGTTATAATATTTTTAGTCAACTTTTTCTCTATTATTTCTAAAACTTTAATAAAATAACTTTATTCAAATAATTATACTATTATTTATAAAATTAAAATTATGAGATACTCCAATACTTTATTCAAATAATTTTACTACTAGTTATATTCATTCCTCTGTAACATTTGATTGATAACAAATTCTTTGTCGAAATTCTGCAATTTATGTGCGAGAGTCGTGAATTCTGACTTCTTATTTTTCATATTGGGTTTTTTTCTTTTAGGATAGGTATATTTTCTGATGAAAGATATCTATGAGCTAGTAAAGAATACCTACAAGAAAAATATTCAACAGAAATATAACTCTTTTAATCAATGTGTTATTTTAATTATTTATTATTATTACAAGCTCTCTGAAAAACGAAGGCAGTAACTCATTCCAAATTTTTACTGCATGTAATTTATTTATTTACTTTTTTCTTTGCTGTAATTCTTTTAAACAATTTGAAAATTCTCTTCCGGATCTTGGAAATGATCACTAACAACCCCCACAATCTATATCGGATCACCATTTTACATGCAATTTCTACGCTTGCTCCTGGGATAGACTCATAAATTACTGGTTCCAAACACTTGTCTGTGCCCATTAATGAATCAATAGATAGGTGGTCCACAGATATGACTTCATTATCCCACTTACCTTTTCTAATAAAGACTGACCACTAATTTAGATGATTTTTCGACAATACAACAAGTAGTTAAGAAGATAATTCGACCCTGTCTGGTCGAACTCAGCGAGGATCCCATCTGATGTTGATGTGGGGTTCTTTGCTAACCATGCTCTACAATCAAGGATCACGTCATGGTGTCTACATAAATTTGATATGACAACTCGTTCTAGTTGGGTCAAACTCAGTGGGCATCCAGACATTGATGTGAGTTTTTAAGTTTCTATTTTAACATTAGTGCATAATATTTTGTAATTATAATTAATTATTTTATTTTATAATTAAAATTTTTATAAGTATTAAACATTAAGTTAACTATTAACAAATGCTATGTTATATCTAAATTTTAAGTTTCTATTTTAATTAAATATATTGTAAGTAAAATTTTATAATTATATTATATTATTTTTTAACCAATTACTATATTATATAATTATATTATATTATAATTTAAGCAATTACTAGGATGCTGTTCGAACAAGATTTTTATCGTACAGGGTCCCATTCGAACTAAAATTATAGAATTCGAATGAGACTAACCCAAATTATGAAACAGAGACAAAACATTTGCCACAAAATACAATTTTCACAATCATAATCTTATAAGATGTATATTCGCAGAGTGCCCATTTTAAATGGGATTGTACAAACATAAATATATCAAAAATCTTAATATAATTAATTAAAAACTATAAATTATCAAAAATCTAAAAATTATAAAGATTACCTCGAATTTAAGCAATCCAGACGAAAGTATCAATCCTCAATACCAACATAAGTATAAAATACATTATGAGAAAACCTAAATAATGTGTAATAAACTAACATTAATGAAACTCGAAATATAAAAAAACATAGAACAAAAAAATAATACCTTTTATAAACCTCCCCTCTCTCTCTTAAGAATCCATTCTCTCACTAAGTCTGTTCCTCTCTCTCTTTCCACAACACTCTCTCACACACACAAAATCCCCTGCCTCTAAATAAATTTTCATCAACAGTGAAAATGAACTAGAGTTTGAGGTATTTGAATCTGTGAAGTCCCGTTCGAACATGACATTTACGCATTCAAAGAAGAAAATTTCGAATTGGTGCCAAATCTGCCATGATTTATTTCACATTCGAACGTATAATTTTGTTGTTCGAACTAACAAATTAGAATATTCATTGGCATATTCCTGAAATGTAGACAAGCTCAAAGGGTATTTTCATAACTCTATTCGACTAGTACATTCGAATAACGAATTTTCACATTCGAATAAACAAACATTCAGAGTATTTGGTGCGAACTTTCCCTCCAAACACATTCCACAAGATAAAACCGTTCAAATGGGACGTTATTGGGTTCGAACCGATCACAAAATATTTTAATAATATATTGTATATAATAACTCTATATTATAGCAACTATTTTATATTATAATTGATAATATATAATGAACTACAAGTCTAATAGTTTATATAATACTTATATTATATACTAACTATTAATATATAGTACTTATTAATATATATGTACTTTTGGTCTTCTAGTTTTGCACTATATATTATATAACTTACTACCTTGTAATATAAAATATAATAAGTATAGTTATAGTAACTTATAATGATAACTAGTAACTATAGTAACTAGTTACTATACTTATGATAACTTGTATAGTTATCATAATTTATAATACTTACACTGTAGTATATACTTATATAACTAATAGCTATTATATATATATGTATTAATTATTTTAACTTGTATAGTTATCATAACTTATAATACTTATTCTATAGTACCTATATAACTAATAGCTACTATATATATATTAACTATATTAACCTGTATAATTATCATAACTTATAATAGCTATAACTATATAGTAACTATATATATAATACTTACACTATAGTAGCTATATAATTAATAACTACTATATCTTTATTTATATTAATTATATTAACTTGTATAGTAGTCATAACTTATAATAGATATAGCTATATAGTAACTATATATATAACTTATACTGTAGTACCTAGCTATATAACTAATAGCTACTATATATATATATATATTAACTATAGCTATAACTATATAGTAACTATATATATAATACTTACACTATAGTAGTTATATAACTTATGTTTTACATTGTATTTAGCATAATTTAAAACTGCATTTAGCATAGGAAATCATTGCAATGATGTCATCGACATTTATATATAATGGACGTTGGACATTGACACCACGTGTATATATACTACAGTCTACAATCTGACACTCAAAATTTTCATTAATTATTAGTCATATTCATTTTCACAACTACCCACCAATAATTTGTTGTATTCATTAAGTATAAAAATCTGACAGATAGAAATAAAGTGCTTAATGATGCCATCAACATTAATGATAATGGAGTTTTTTTTTTTTTTTTTTTGAGATAAAGAAGTTTATTGGTCTTTTATTACAAATTTTTTTCACATATAAAAACAAAAAGGTTATATTCATTCCTTAGTAACACTTTATTGATAACAAATTCTTTGTCGAAATTCCTCAATTTATGTGTGAGAGTCGTGAATTCATCCTTTTTATTTTTCATACTGGGTTTTTTTCTTTTAGGAAATGTATATTTCCTGATGAAAGAGATCTATACGCTAGTAAAAAAAATCTACCTACAAGAAAAATATTCAACAGAACTATAACTCTTTTCAATCAATTTGTTATTTTAATTATTTACTGTTATTCCATGCTCTCTGAAAACGGAGGCAGTAAATCATTCCAAATTTTTACTGCATGTGATTTATTTATTTACTTTTTCTCTGCTGTAATTCTTTTAAACTTGAAAATTTTCCTCGGATCACCATTTTACATGCAATTTCTATGCTTGCTCCTGGGATGGACTAATAAATTACTGGTTCCAAACACTTGTTTGTGCCCATTAATGCATCAATAGATAGGTGGTCCACATATATGACTTCATTATCCCACTTACCTTTTCTAATAAAGACTAACCACTAATTTAGACGATTTTTCGACAATACAACTAGTTAAGAAGATAATTCGTCCCTATCTGCTCGAACTCAGCAAGGATCCCACATGATGTTGATGTAGGGTTCTTTGCTAACCATGCTCTACAATCAAGGACCACGTCATGGTGTCTACATAAATTTGATATGACAACTCGTTCTAGTTGGGTCAAACTCAGTGGGCATCCATTTATGTGAGTTTCTTCGGCAACCAAGTTCTACAGTCATGTGATCAGGACAAGTTGTCTACCTAGATTTAACTTTTCATTAAATTTTTCTTCTATTTTTCAATATTGTTTTCCTGTCCAATATTCGAACAAATAGAATGATAAATGTATTATAGTTAATAATATTTTTTCCCCATAGCCAAACAATTTATTTCTAACAACGATGGGTTGGTCATTTTGCATTTATATGTTAAATGGCTAATCTAAAGGACAATTTTGTTGGATCGTGTAAAAAGATGTAACACCCCGTATTTTAGTGTATTTTTGCTGAATGATTATTTTTATTTATTCAAAAAATTTATTCTCTTGTTTTAAGATTGGTTGGATTTTTAGGGAGTTTATTTTTATGAGTTTAATTTTGTAAAAATTATTTTGAAGTGTTTTCTTAAAATTATTTATTGTTATGCATTTCAATTCTTTTCATATTTAATTAACTTATTGTTGGGTTTAATTATTTATTTTTATTTAATCATTTCGTTTAAATTATTTTATTTTACTTATGGTTTTAAAATTATTTCCGTTGGATCATTTTTGTGACCCAAGATGTGAGGATTGGACCTCATTTCTGTCCCTCCATTTTTCTTCCCTCTCCTTTTCTTTTCTTTTTTCTTTTCTTTTTCTTCATTTTTTCTTCTCCTTCGGTTTCTCTACCGCGCGCGACACCCACCCCCCTCTCTCTCTCCCTCTCCCTCTCTCCGTCCGTTTCCTTCTTCCCCCCAGCCCGCCGCCGTGAGCCAGTGGTGATCGACACCGCCCAGCCCATTAGCTTCCCCACCGGCCGGTGACGCTACCCCTCCGATCTCAGCTCCTCCATCGCCGCCGTTAGCCACCACGAGTCTCTCCAAGCCGCGGCCACCATTTGCTCTAGCGCCGCCGTTGCGCCACCTGCGGCCACCATCTTCTCACCACATCATCATCGACCTCCTAGCAACCCAATGGACCCAACCCCAGCTCCGATCTGTCACCGGTGAAGCACTTCCAACCCCATTTCTGTTTTGGGTATTTTTGCACTTCAACCACCATTTGTGTCGCCACACACGACAGCTGCATTGCCACTTCTTGCACCTCCGTAATCCTCCAGAAATTATTATATAGCGCTGTAAGTATTTTCCAAAGAACTCTTGTGATTTAAATATATTTTTGCACTAACCCATTACACTGTATTGAATTATTGATTGGTTTTGCCAGACTGAGTCCGAGGAGTACGGGGGTCGGATGGATTAGAGAATGAAGTTGTTTGTGTGATTGGATTGTGTTGACATTGTTGGTTGTTGGTTATTATTGTCGTGTTGTATTCATTTCATTTACACGCATGTTCATGTTTGTAACTGAAAACTGTATTTTCACATGATTGCATGCATGTTCACGTGTTTATTTGAAAACTGGGTTTTCATGTGAGAAATGATTTTTAGTATGTTTGAAATGTTTGGATTGACTGGTTTGAGAAAAAGGGAAAGAGACTGTAGGGATGGTGGTAAGCAGAGATGGTGGTAGAGTCTCGCCTGCTATTCCCTCCTACGGTGCACGCGGTAGGGATGGTGGTTGTGTCCCGCCTGTGATTCCCGCCTATAATGCTCTGATATGTATTCATTGTGTGGAAAAGAACTGTAAGGATGGTGGTAAGCAGGGATGGTGGTAGAGTCCCGCCTGCGATTTCCGCCTACGGTGCACGCGATAGGGATGGTGGTAAGCAGGGATGGTAGTTGTGTCCTGCCTGTGATTCCCGCCTACGGTGCATTCGGTAGGGATGGTGGTATAGTCATGCCTGTGATTCCTCCTACAGTGTCCGATAAATTGTTGAGTTTTGTGTAAATCATTTTCTAGGAAAATGTTGGATTATATGTTTTGGCTAAAAATGAGATTTTTAGCGTGTGTTGGAAAATATTCGTTTTCGGGAAAAATAAGGTTTTGGGATCTGTTAGTTGGTTGCTTTAATGCATTTTTATCTCTATGGTTGTTTGGATTATTACTTACCTGCGGTACCATTTTATGGTATCACAGATTTTGATGTTGATGAGGATGGCGAGCCTTAGGCTTTGCCTTCGTTGGATGAGCGATCTGGGATTGCTCTCCTGTATCAAGATTTATTATCCTACTCTTTTATGTATTTATCTTTTGTAATATATTTGGGATGACTGTATAACTTTTTAAAGGTAAATTATTTTGGATACTTGGATTTAAATTTCTGGTATTTAGTTGAATTATTATATTATCCGCTGTGACTTTTGTTGTGCACTTTTGCATGTTGCACACACTTAGACACATTTTGTTGGGATGTGTGACCCATGTTGTCATCATCCCGACGTCACGATTCTTGCGTCCCTTTATGTAGGAGTCGAGGCGTCACAAAAGATATACAGTTTTCATTTTTACTACAGTAAGTCATCATCACCTTTAATTTTATTGTTCATTGTTATGGTATTTTATTATTATTATTATTTTTTTTTTTAGTGAAAGAGGGAAGGAAATTTCTAACATTAGGGAGAGGAACTAGCTAGCTGGGGTATGAATGGAGACTACTCTTCTTCTCAATACTATCATCTCCAGAGACATGATTATGTGTCATATTTGAAGTAATTTGTTTTTATCAACTACTTAATTGGCATGCACATAAAATCTGCCACATTATATTATGTGTGATCGGGGATAACAAAAGTTAAGATGAATAAGAAAATTTCTCAAGAAATAAATGTCAATTAAAAAATATTGAAAATGCCACATCACTACCAATAGTTACTACGATGTCAGCAAAGGAGTACAGTATTCGCAAATGCTGCAATTGCCCTCCTACTGTTAAAAATCTACTTTTTCATAGCAGGCTTCTCTATTTTTTTTAAAAGAATATATGCAATTTGCACATCTGAAATGGACGTTGATTAAATGCAAACGTTGACGTTAAATGGACGGTGAATATTGACATGACCACGCGATAGTCATATTCGTTATTGTTTAATAGTCATATTCATTTTCACAACTACCAACCAATAATTTGTTATATTCATTAAAGAGAAATAATGGTATTTGTAAAGCATTAAGTGCAACCTCTTTAAAAAAAAATAAGTAAATATAAAATTTTATAAGAAAAAAATAATTTTTTAATATAGATTCTACTCTTTTTTAAAAAAATTATGCTGTATTTATGCATTCTACAACTATATAATATTACTCTTCATTAAATATAAAAATCTGACATGAAAAAATCAAATGTTTAGCAAAATCTCAAAGCCTATTTGAAACATGCTTATTGAATCAAAGTCCGTTCTCTAAAAAAAAATAATTGTATATATAATCTTTGAATGTATAAACTTCCACTCTTTTTTTTTGAAAAATAAAATAAATAAATATATGATTAATATAAAAAACATTGACTTTTTAATGATAAATGGTAAAAATATATCTAGCAATATTCCTTAAAGACTTTGCATGTGAACCGGTATAATGAAAATGGTCTGTTTCGTTTTACAAATTGTATTGGCATTGCATTTTATGAAAAATTAGGTGGGTGGTCATTGTAACGATGTCGTCAACATTGATAATGAATTTCTTGGTCTTTTGGTACAAATTTTCGAGTTAAATATTAAAATAGCTCTTGTGGAGCTCATTCAGTACTTTCTAATACAGAATCCAGGATATTACCCATGGATATACGGTGTATATATGATAGGAAAAACATGTTATTTTCACTGGTGTATAAATAATATGTAATACGTATCCCCATAACCCTGAAGAATGCAAAAAAATATTGAACCGATATGAAAATGATGTGTTTGTACTAAACAACTTGAAAATTCTCCTCGGATCCTGGACATGATCACTAACAACCCCCACAATCTATATCGGATCACCATTTTACATGCAATTTCTATGCTTGCTCCTGGGATGGATTCGTAAATTACTGGTTCCAAACACCTGTCTGTGCCCATTAATACACCAATAGATAGGTGGTCCACATATATGACTTCATTATCCCACTTACCTTCTCTAATAAAGACTGACCACTGATTTAGATGATTTTTCCTGATGTTGATGTGGGATTCTTTGCTAATCATGCTCTACAATCAAGGATCATGTCAAGTTGTCTACATGGATTTGATATGACAACTCGTTCTAGTTGGGTCAAAATCAGTGGGATCCGGACGTTGATGTGAGGTTCTTCACCAACCAAGCTCTACAGTCATGTCGTCAGGACAAAATGTTTACCTAGATTTGACTTGTCATTAAATTTTTCTTCTATTTTTCAATATTGTTATCCTGTCCAATATTCGAGCGAATATAATTAAAAGAAAATTACATATTGCAATAGTAAATTAAGGAGGTGTAAGGCCGGTATCATTACCAATATTGCAATATTTTGACACTCAAAATTTTCATTGTTTAAGGGCAGGTTTGGAGGTGAGATGAGAATTTTGTATTTTGTTTTGAAGTTTAAAATATTATGTTTTAATATTATTATTGTTTTGGGATTTGAAAAATGTGTATTGAGATTTGAAAAAGTTGAATTATTTATTATATTTTGTATAGAGATTTAAAAAATGTGTAACGATGAGATGAGATAAAATGAGAATCTTATGTTTTGTTTTGGTTACCAAACCTGCCCTAATAGTCATAATATATTCATTTTAACAACTACCAACCAATAATTTGTTGTATTCATTAAAGATGATATTTGCACAACGTACAAAACGCCACTCCATTATATATTGCACAACGTACACACGTACGTACATGCATTATAAGCCAATTTTATTCTTTTCTGATCAATTGATCTTCCCCCAAACCTTTCAACTTTCTTATAACGTCTATCGTTTGGTACGTAATAGACAAATATAATATCTATGGCCACCAACATGATCAAGATGATGATGCTAGTTAATTTGAAAGCATACAGTACAACTCCCCAATTACTCTCACTACTTCTCACCATTATTCTCCGCTTCCGATGTTCATAAAAAAGTCACGCTATTGCCCATCAAGCAAACGCCAAATTATTGCCTGTTCTTCCTCAAAAGTTCCTCGCTTTGGAATAACCAATGCTATGGCTAGCAAAGAGATCATGCTGTTATCTACAGCACAGCAGCCCTATACAACGACCCCTTTTCGTAGTACTACTGCTGATCACCAAAGTTTTGATCCCAGCAGTGATCACCTTTTGGTTGCCGTGGAAAACAGTATTAAGCATGCTGCCCATATGGTTGACACTGCTTTGCTGGTATGTATATATATATGTTAGTCTTTTGTTTTCAAATTTCTTCGATCCTATTATATATATCCTTATAAATATCATGGGTGTGCATATATCTCAGGAATATCTAGAAAATCTGGAGGAAAAGCTGTCCAAAGAGAACGTCTTCAGTCCCCTCTTGTGTATAATCAAGCAACTTTTCACAAATATGGTAATTATTTGAAATAATTGCCCATGATTTTGAGGCCAAGAAAATCAGATTGCACGATACCGTTTTAATTAATTGCCTTTCCAATTATGTTTGTAGTAAAATATAGTAATTAATTACATTCGCATTAATTAATAATAATATTCCAGGATGAGGTGGCCGTTTTATCGGAACTACTGCTGTTGGCTGAAAAATCTAGCATCACCCTCAGCTTGCGCAAGATGCAGATCATACAACTTTGCAATAAACGGATAGGTTAGCAACGAATTAGGATACTTGAATCTGTTGCAAAGAATTAATATATATTAATTAGGATAGGTTAGCAACGAATTAATATATATTTGGCTTCAAAATGCTCAACAAATTAATTAGATATTACTTAATTGTTCGCTAGCTGCAGAGAACATGCAGGCAGATCAATGTTGGGAAGAATTTCCAGAAACACTCAAGGAAATCTTCAAAGCTTTCATGGAGCTGATTTTAGTTGACAATAATCTGCGGGCTAGTCTTACCGACGCTTCTACGGACAAACTGGTTAGCTTTCTAAAGGATCCAATACTTCTCTTTTTCAATTTTGCCAGAAACTTGTTTCCTTCATCATATTTGACAAAAGTCAATATCGCAACAGATTGAAGGCCCAAATGCATTGACCCAAATACTATGGATCCACATGGACCGCATCCTTAAAAATATCTTCCATCGCCCAAATGAAAAGCCGCAGAAACCAACGTCTCCCGATTTTCAGAAAGGACCGCACGGGGTATAGTTTTATTTTAGAAAAAGAGTATGATGTATTGCTTCTCCAAGAAGAGATCTATTTTAAACAAAAGAAGTGATTTTTTTTTTTTTTTAAGAGCCGAGAATCACCTGTCCACGAGTGATCCCGTCCCAAATTTTATTAATAAACCCTCACGTATGGCGGAGGAAAACCGTGGTTACAAAACAGAAGCCTGGGGGTTACACATATTCAAAAAAGACCCAAAACCCAGGCCTCAAAAACCTAGGCATCAAACTAAAAGACAAAACACAAAACTCAAGACAAACAACCTAAACCACCACCTGCAAGACAATGTCAGCACAACAAAAAATAGAATAGTAAGAAAGACAAACTGTGATAGAAGAGTACCTCACTACGATATACGCATGTAGGGAAGACCAATTCTATCCATGCGCAGAAGGCCTCTTAACTTGCCAGGCAACGTCCCACGATCCTCAACCCAATCCATATTCAATCCCTCAGCTCCAAGTTTAGCAAGAAAATCAGCAACAACATTACCTTCACGAAAGACATGACTCACTCTATAGTCCAGGCATTGAAGATAACCTTGAAGTTCATCCCAATAATCCTCAAGATACCAAAGGTCACATTTACCCTTTTTAATCCAATTAACCAGAATTTGAGAATCAGTCTCTATATCCACCCGGAAAAAACCACGTTGGCAACATCTTCTGACACCTTCAAGTAAACTTCTCAGCTCAGCAAAATTATTAGAACCCTGACCTAAAGAAACAACATAACCAGCACACATCTTACCATTATCATCACGAATGACACCCCCAGCCCCAGCTGAACCAGGGTTCCCCAAACTACTCCCATCAGTATTAAGCTTAACCCTGTCCCGTTGGGGCGGGTTCCATTTCACCACAGTGATTTTCTTAGCTCTAGGAATCCAAGCTGGGATATCCAAACGCTTCAATATGGCAATATCATGACTATGAAGTCTCATATAATTCTGATTAAGATGCATGATTCTACAAATCCAACTTTTAATAGCACTCCACACAGTCTCAATGTTGTCCAGATGGCCATCATACCTAGCTTTACAACGCCTCTCCCAAAGCTTCCAAGAAACAATGGAAGGAAGCAACCCAAAAATCGTCTTAACTTGAGAGGACTTACCAGCTCGACGGAACCAGAATTCAATTTGATCCTTCCAAGTACGAAAAGCGTCCATATGCACCCCTAACTGAACAGCCGCCATACGCCAAAGTTGTCTAAGACCTCTATATTGTTAAGCTTATCTAAGGTTGATTAGATTACAATTGATAGTACTAGTGCATTATTGATACTTTGGGTAAGTTAAATCATTGAGGTTTATAACTTGTACGCAGTTTGATTCAAGCGAGGCCCTATTTTTAGTGATTGTGGTATTGTACGTTTAGTTCATACTCTGAATTGTTACCAGGTGGTAAGAGTAACATTTTTCATTAAGAGTATTTCTATTCATACCAGTGTAGATATGGAATACCTTTTAGTAGTACGAGGAAGGATATTCAAGGTTGATGAATTAGTATCCCAAGTATTTGGAGTTTGTTTTGATTCGAAGGTTACAATGAAATTTGTGTTCGGAAGAGTACAGTGTGTGGGAGAAGCTTTGGCCTTAGTAGGATTCACTTATGATAATAGTTTTATCCAATCGCGAATAAATGGTTTCTGGCGAAGCACCGTGTTTGTGGAAACCTAGATTGCCCTTATATTGGAGACTTTTATATGGGGAGTAAAAGCTTGTCTTAAGGATTTACGTGAGCAGTAAGAACAAATTCTTTGGATTAGAGTCAGAATAAGAGGCAACTCATGATGGATAGAAGAGCTATGTTAATCATAAGAGAGAAACTCTTGAGTTGAGGTTAATAGCTGATCGTTTATCAAGGTACCACCTAGGAGGAGGAACGATTCGTGGTGATTATGAAGGAGTAAGCTAGTCCTAGGCAGATATAATTCCTTGAGGAAATAGAGAATGTGAATTCAGTTGTGTATGGATTAAATTCTTCCAAATTGAACTGCATGAATACTTGAAGTTTTAGATTTAGAGAGTATGCTGGTACGATTTGACCTACCTTGTGGAAGGACTCCAGTACAAATTGATATGATTTGAGAGAGAAAGAGTTAAGAATGGTAGATATATATACACGTTGTGGATAATTCATTGAATAGTGAAGAGAATAGTGATTTCTTTTAAGCAAGGAGTCAGTATCCTAAAAAGTCTAGAAGTCATTAAGTTTAGGCAGTAATCTTTGGGATTGTTATACCTTAATGTTATAGTGATAGTCTTTTTGTATAACCATGTGATGGTTATAGATAAGAATAGTGTTGACTACAAGAAGAAGGCGTTATTTCAAGAAGAACGAGACCTGCCCCTTGGGCGTGATGAGGCATCCAGTGATGGGCAATAAGTTGGTAAGCAACTTTTTCTTTTGAGCGTATTTTATGTTTGTACTTACGTCGATTTCGAGGACGAAATCTTTTTTTTAGGAGGGGAGGATGTAACAGCCCGCTAGAAATTCATTGGCGAAATTTCTATTGACTTTAGGAATCTCGTGAAAATCTCATAAGTTTTTACGAATCGACCTATTGCATAGGTTTTAGTCTGTCAACATAGTCAGTGTTATCACTCACTATGCTGTTAGAAATATGAGTTTTATTTATTTGAGGTGGTTAGAAGTGTCAGAATGCTTTATGGTCTACGCCATTACACTCAGTGGATTATTTAGGATTTTATGGCACAATATCTTATTTTCATAATTCCGGACAAAACGTCTGTTGGAAATTGTGAAATTGTTTTTAGGGATACTTCGAGGTTAAATTTCGGTAAAAGATTTTCACTATAAGTTAATATGAATATTTAGGAATTTTTAGTACTAAGTTTATGATTCACTTTTTCAAAGTGAATAGTAACCTCGGTAAGCGCACCGATTGCAGTGTTTCGAAATCACAGTGTGGAATGTCCAAATTGGATTAGAAAAGTTTTATTTGGACACTTGGCAAGATCTTAGCCACACTTAGTGAATAATTTTAGACACTTGGCACCATAAGGAACGTTTGTTGGATTTGAAGGAATGAAGGTGTGAGATCATGTCGCTTAAGCAAAACTTTGTTTCATCTGCTCAACCAAATTGTGCCAGATCAAAGAGATTTCAATCCTAGTGAAATTCTAAATGGTGGGAATCCAATCGAAAGCCCAAAAGCTTGGTTGAAATCGAAACCCTAAACGGTTTCCCCAAAACCCTAAAGTTGGCCTCTAAATATTTTCTAATCCGATTTTTAGCATTGTATTTAATCACTTGATTAAATCACTTCCACATGCTATTAATCCTTCAAATTTGTGTTAGAACATCATTATCCAACCTTGTTAACCTTGAAAAATTGATTGGGCCAAGTGATATTGGATTTGGGCTTGATAGCAACCCAAACCCTCTTTAAACCCCAAATTTTAGGCCCATTCGGTTTAGGCCCATTAAGGCCCACGAATTTGGTCACCATAGGATTGCTTCATGGCTAAGTTTTGTACCCCCACTTGGCTGGCCAGATCTGTACAAGAAGAGCCTAGAAGGTTCTTGAAAGACAAAGCAAAAGGGCCACCTCACTCTTTCACTCTCACACTCCACCTTGAGAAAAGATCTTGGTCTGATTTTTATGAGAAGAAAAGGCCAACACTCAACCATTCCTTCAGTCATATCACTTCCCATAACTTGTGTAAGAGGCTCTTCAGTCCACTTCCCACGAAAAAGCAACTCTCCTTTACACTTTTCCTTCATAGAACACAAAAGACACTCTCGGACAGTTTTTCGTACCTCTTTTGAATGCCTGTTTCGAAGCTTTTGTAAGTGTTTCCTCGCAACGTTTCCTTCATGAAAGTTGTTTCTTTTGGAGTCTAGTTTACGTGTATATCTTATTTGATATCTTATTTGTTCCATTTGGAGATCATTTGATTGGTAAAAAGTTGTTTAGACCCCAGAAAGGTCATTCTGGGCGATAAACTGGAGAGTGTGTTATATTTTGGAGTTTTTGACCAAGCTAATGAATAGATCTTGGTCCGAAATTTTTATGGAGTACTGTTAACATGTGTATATGATTATTGGTTGAGGATTTGTTGCATGATTAAAAGTTTTGGTGAAATATTTTCTTAGGTCTAGAAACTTAGAAACTGGAAGAGGAAAAACAGTTTCTGTTTTGAGAAAGTTTAAATCTTTTATGGTTTAATCTTATTCCAATGGCTTTGATATTTTTATTGGAAGATCCTAAGCATCTTATATACATGTTAGAATGTTATTTTGAAGATATTTGATGTTAGTTTCGAACATATGAAATTTTATGGAAGGAGATATTCGGTTAGGCCAAAGTGATGATGTTCTTGGCTAAATTTATATTTTGGTTGATGTTTACCCATGTGATCTTGAGTTTGAAGCTTGGATCTGTTTTAGGACACCTTTTTGAACCATGTGATGTTTTGGTTTGAAGATCACTTCTTTATAAGTCATGGATCAAGAGGTTGATCAAAACAAGTTAGAAACAAAATTCTGTTTTGAACTTAGAAGAGAAACCAAAAAGTTCAAGTATGGTTTTAGTGATTTTGATGACTTTTGTTCATGATTCAAAACATTATTATTCTTAAGAATATGTTATGAGTGTAGTAGAAGAAAAATTTTGGTTTAATCATGAGTTTTGAGATTTGAAAGAATTACAACAAAAAGCAAAGGAAATAGCCTTTGTAAGTTTCGGCCATATAGAGTTTTGATGGTTGTGTTTAGTTTTAAATTTTTATGAATTGATATTTGAGTTTAGGACAAAATTTACATAAGGTATGTAAATTTTGGTGATTTTTGAAGTTATGATGCAAAATCCTTAAGTTAGGGGTAAAATAGTCATTTTCCCACATGTAGAGGGTAAAATGGTAATTTTACTCTAAGTTGATATTTTTCCATATTCCTAATTGTTAGTGATTAAGTTCTAATTTTTAGAAATCACTACTTTCAGTTTCCCGTGATCGCACTTGAGTTTTGTCTCGAAGCGCGAAGATCGAGGTAAGTTAGCTTTTAACTTACTATCAATTTAATGTGTATGTGTGATAAGTAAGGGAACTAAATTGTATGTATGCATGTTATCTTATATGCCATACCAAGACATTACATATTTATCTGCTACACAGAATTTATTCTGTCATGAATTATTCATCTGTTACACAAGATATTATGTCACGTATTGCTATACATTGCAAGTATGTTAAGTTAAGTATGCCATCTGTTACATGTATTTCTTGTGACGTAATATTCACTGTCACATGTTACGCCATGTTAAGAAATGTTGTCTGTTACATGATATGCTATGTTACGAAATGTTGCCTGTTACATGTATGCCATGTTATGAAATGTTGTCTGTTACATTTATGTTTCAAAGTATGTCATGTTTGTCGTCTTACGTTCATGTCACGTTACGCTACGTCAAGATTTCTATCTTTTATGTCACGTTCATGTTACGTCACGTTACGAAATGTCATGTCTGCCAGTTAAGTCATTCATGTCAATCACGACCCTAAGGATGGGGTAATATCCTAGTGGAACTCCTTTGTTCACGCTGGAGTGTCTAAATAGGTGTGAAATTCCCTGGGTTGACGAAGTACAGTCAACAGGTTGCGAATGGGGCCTAATTAGCTGGTCACCGGAGCGCGCCAGGCACTAACGCCGATGGTGCCACACATTATGTTACATGTGTCCACAGCAAGTGTGGCACAAACAGATAAGTCATGGGGCCACAACAACTGTGGAGCATACACTACGTGAGACACAGCAATTGTGACACGTAGAATACGTGGGGCCACAACAACTGTGGAGTACGTATTAACGCACTCACAGCTGGTATAGAAACCTGTGATGTGATGCGGTAATCGGCAGGGACACACGGCTCAAGGGGACCTGTGTAGCACCCATATGGTCACGTTAATGATTAAGTCTATTGAATAAGATTCCAAGTTCAAGTCATGTTTCACGTTATGTTATGTTCAAGTTTACGTTCACGCAATCATGGTAATCCCATGAGACAAGAATATGTTTCAAGTTCATGTTATGTTATGTTCACGTTCACGTTATGTTCCAAGTTCATGTTATGTTATGTTCACGTTTACGTTATGTTCCAAGTTCACATTTATGTTATGTCATGCTCAAGTTCAAGTTCAAATTATGCATGTTCACGTTCATGCTATGTTTCAAGTCCATGTTATGTTCCAAGCTCACATTCATGCTATGTTTCAAATCCATGTTATGTTTCAAGTCACGTTCATGCTAAGCTTCAGTTTCAGTTTAAGTTATGCCAGTTATGTTATGTTGTATGTCAAGTTATGCTATGATTACTTACGATTTGATTATGCATTCATGCTTTTACTGCCATGCATGCATCATTAACCTGTGTGGAAGTTTCCTGTTAACTTGCTGAGATTTGTAATCAAATCTCACTGTGGTAGTCCCAACTACCATTCCTCCCGAATGGTAGATTTTGTTACAGGATCTGAAGGAGAATCGGGAATCGACCAACTGGAAATGGTCGACTAAGCGACGATGCGATGTAGGTGTTAATACAGTAGTTACCTCAGATTACTACTTGTATTTGTAGAGTTCAATCTCCATCACTCTTTTGATCACAACCATATGGATTAATATTGTGATCTCAGTTGTTTAGTATGTCATTATGTATGAAGTATGTTTTAAGTATTTGGGATATTTCGGTTTGGTGCATAGTATTGCTAAAAAGAAAAATTATCCGCTGCGAATATTGCATAATGCTAGATGCATGTTAGGAATATTGCATCTTATATGTCATGAACGGGGGCAGGTAACCTTGTGTTACATGTCTCGACGCTTCAAATGTCCGTCCGATCCCAAGCGGAATTTGGGGGCATCACAGCTTCTGCACTGAAATGTCCGAAGTCCACAATAACCAAATTTTACCTTCATTGTCTTCATTAGTCATGAAATAATCGCAATTAAATTTTCTCAAAAAACCCGGAATACGATCCTCCAAAAGGAATGGCTCCGCTAGAGCTAAAATCTTCGGCTTAAACCTCTTAATGAGATTTTTCAGTCTCAGCTTAGAAGTACCAACACCCCTTAGGTTCCAGAATAATATTGGACTAATCATAAATTAAGTTTGGAAGGACGTGTCACCGCCCTAGTGGAACACCTTTTCTGCACTGACTTCCGATCTTTATTATTTTTTTTAATCTCCGACTCAGAACTATATTCTTTTTGTAAGTCCTCCTGCAGATTTTCACTTTCCACTTCATAGTCAGACTGACATTCTTCCAAGTGAATGTTCATCAATGTCTCACTCACTAGCCCATCCACCCCAATGATTGTCGAAACGTCTCTTGCACCACAACATCCCACGGGAACAAGCTGCACCTCCTGACCCGACACCTTCATCCGACTATCCCCCTGCACTTCCGGGTTAACTGACCCCACTATTTCAAGATTCTCATGCTCCACCAGCCGACCAGCAGACATAGGTGGTCCCGAAGGGTCTGGAAACCCCTTTTTCTGCTTTTGATTTATCACTGGTTCCTCTAATATTCTCATACCTGCATGCGACCACTTATTCTCGTGCATGGCATTATCTAGCAACAGCGCGCGGCTTTCCTTCCCTTCAGGCGAGTGCACACGTGCAAGTTCCTGCTGTTGCTGCAAAAACTGTATGCCTATATGTTGCCGGTCACTACTCTGCTGCTGTGCCTCCTCTAACAATAACTGCTGCTGCACGACCCCCTTCAGTTCCTTCTGCTGCTCAAACAGCTCCTGCTGCTGCACAACCTCCTGCTGCTGTGGCACAGCCTCCTGCCACCCCTGCAGTGTCTCACTCTCCGACAGTTTCTGCTGCGGCGCCAACTCCTGCTGCTGCGCAACCTCATCAGTCGAGCCTTTCAAAGGCATCAAATAACCACTGGTCGCACCTGCATCCATTTTATCATTGATAAGCACCATTTGTAAATCCTCACCAGCCATCACAGCACCCTCATCTAACTTCACCGATCCTGAAGAATTTATTTTGTCACCCTCAATTTCAACCAAGTGCTCTAAGTTCGAAGGCTCTTCCACCCTATATTGACCTTCACCCATATCCATATGATTTGGCTTCAATTCCTCCCCCTTTTTCTCCCCTTTTTTCATCCAAATCTGTCCTGCCTTTCCCTTTTTTTTCAGCATTTCGGAACCAAATCTACAGGTATGCATATTGTGCCCCTGCTGTTTACAGTTTCTGCAATAAGCCGGGAGAGTCTCATACACCACCACTTGGCGTCTGCTCTTTGGCAACCCTGGTTTACCGATCCAGAAGTGGGATATGGTGTCTTTGGATGCGTCAACCTCAAGGCAAACACGGGCTCCATCAGTTCTTGTAGCACAAATGGTTGGATTATCACGACGGATAAACCGTCCAATAGGAGCCGTCAACAATCTGAGAACCGAAGCATGGAAAAAGTTTGGTGGAACTCCCGGTAAAAAAACCCACACCGGCACACATGAAGGTTCGAAATCTTCATTAAACTCTGGCGTCCAAGCAAACGGTCGATAAGGGACACCTGCTATTTCACAAGATTCCCTAGACAAGGCTTTATTGAAGTCACTCTCGTTCGACAGCCTAATGAAAACATTCCGTGCCCTTTGCATAGCCGAAACCACTGGAGAAGAAACCAACCCCCATCTCTGATGAATAAAGGCTCTAATGGCATCAAGGGAGGGCCTCTGTCTAAGGAATTTGAGAACCAAAGAGTAACGGAAAGGTAAGGCAGTTCTTTCAATTTCCTCTACCGAAAACATGAAGCAAATTTCACCGTCAATCATTTTCGGGGGCCTAGGCGCGACTTCCATTTCTGGCAGTGGCTGAGGCGCTGCGTAAACTAGATCAGCGAATGACCTTGGCTGGCCTGCATTGGCAGGCTCGACGGCCGCCATGCAAGCAAACGTAGGAAACCCTAACACTTCACCGAAACCCTAGCAGAGCAAAATAACGTAAATATGGAAACCGTAGTACCTCATGATCTAATATTATTATGAGATCTTGATGTTAAACAAAAAAACAAAAAAAAAAAAAAAAAAAAAAAAACAAAAGAAGTGATGTATACGTGTGTGTGTGTGTATGTGAGAATCATTCTCAACCAGTCTAAGAAGTGATGTATACGTGTGTGTGTGTGTGTGTGTGTGTGTGTGTCTACATCAAGTAGATAGTTCAATCACATGATTGAGCAACAACTTGGAAAAAATTGTATCTCTATTTTCCCTTTGGGTGGAAATGATACTTGTTTCTCTCTCTTTCAAGCTCTTGAGCATTTAGTGGTTGGAAAGTTACTGATCTATGGTATGTACCAAATTGTGGCGCCCTCGACCTCGAGGGAGTCGCGATGCCGAGGTGCTGACCGCATCGATCACACACCCTAAGCACAACATGAAAGCAAGTGTGTGCAAGCATGCAACTTAAAAGTGTACAATTATAAATGCAGCGGATAAGTAAAAAAGGGCAGTCTGAACTACTAAGAGTACCAAAATTAAAATTTCAAACTCCAACAAAATAATTCATAAATTAATATAGTCATTCGACTAGATAATAGAAAGCAACATTACAGCAACAAGATAAGAAAGAAGTCCCCAGGTCTTCACTCCTCAGGTGGGGTCAGTCCTTCAAGCTCATGATCGTCCTAGATCTGCATCAAAGTCTACATTTTCGCACAGTGAGATTTTGCAATCTCAACAAATAAAACCAGTGGAATGGCACCCAAAATACAAACATAGGAAAATATAAACATTTCACAGCAAAGGAAAATTTTGAGATCTTTCAATCTTACCAAAAATTTAACAATACCAATTTCCTTCTCAAAAATTATAGAAAATGCCATGCGCACACCCTGTGTAACGCCCCGTTCCCAGAGGTCCAGAGAGTTAGCTCTTAATACTTAAAATTAACTCAAATAACACATCTATAAACTCCAGAAAATTCCATAAAATATTAATACACTTAATCAAACCAAAAATTTAAGATCCTCCATGGCGACAATAAAGAAATCCCCAATAACATAAATTAGAAATTCTCCAAAAACTCGAAAACATCCTCAACTCATCAAATCAAATACCCGAAAAAATAAATCAGTTTACTAACTACGACTCTCAAATAAGCATTTGTATCCTCAAGCACTTATTCCACTACGATCATCACACCTTGCTAAAGTTTCTACTCTTGCTCTCCATTTGAACCATCAAAATTATCTGAAAAATATATGGAGATAAGGGGTGAGTTGTCAACAACTCAGTAAGCAGAGAACATATACCAGTGTATAAACATGAGCATCTACAGAAATCAGAATGCAGAACAAAATATTTTCATTTTCAGAGTGCGGAAGCAAAACATGTTAGCAAAAATATCAGAGCGAAGATTTAGAAATAATTTCATTCAAAATATTCTTTGGCATAGCATAAATGATCATCATCATCATCAGAACATCATATCAGAACAGAGGCCATGTATAACCCCTGTGGTAGGGTTGTGCATCTGCGGATGGCCAAGCAGAACATAAAACACTCCGTCACCAAGGTGTGCACTCAAAACAGAGACCACTACTATAACCCGTGGCTAGGCCATATCCACTATTATTACCCGTGGTTGGGCCGTATCCACTATTATTACCTGTGGTTGGGCCGTATCCACTATTATAACCCGTGGTTGTGCCGTATCCACTATTGTAACCCATGGTTGGGCCGTATGCCACTATTATCACCCGTGGAGGGGCCGTAACTGAATAGAACGGAAACAAAATCAAATTCAGAATCAGAGAGTCATGCCAAAGGTTTTCAGAAATCACGTCTTATCCAAACAGAGTACTGAGCAAAAATCTTCGGAACAGAACAAAATCATATCACAACATAATTTATGCACAAATTTCATATTCGCTCTCATTTTCAAAATTCAGAAACAAAATGTCAAAAATAAGCTCATGTCTACACCAGTCATGACAGAAAATACTTTCTTCTTAAACAGAATCTCATGAGTAATGCAGAACAAATAACTGAGGTAGTTCAAATTTCTTTTCATAGTAAAACATGCACATTTTTCAAAAATGACCTCAGCTCATTTTATTTTAATGCAAAGTCTAGCATAGGAATCCCGCTTACCTGGACTTCTTAGCTTTTCGAAAAATTTCCTCAAAATGCTGAACCAATATTAATCGTCACCTATAAAAAATCACGTAATTCCCGTAAATTTCCAATCAATCACGTATTTCGATATTTAAACCTAAATTGCTAAAGGAACCTATTTTAAGTCCTCAAAACCTAAAATTCTCATAATTCCTAAAATACCATAATTTCTCAAATATCCCGATATTAAGAAAAAAAATCTTTAACTACTTAAACTCTGACTTATTTATTACAGGAAGCTAACTATAAAAATAATACTAAATAATAAAGTTATAAATTTGCAATTACTATATGCTATAACACTTTTTAGACTAAATAAATAAATAAAAGAGCGAGAGTACATTTTAAAAAAAATACAAAGAGTTTTATAACTTGAACGGTACAAATGTGAAAACGCTTACAAATTGGTTTGAGGTGTTTTACGAAAAAAGATAATGACCAAAATGCTTGATGGCATTTTCGTAATTACTAGGGATATGAAGACCATATACTTTAAAACTATCTACACGTTAATAATTTCAATATCCAAAGCTTCTACTTGTTTCTTGGGAAAATTGAAAACCCGGTAAAAGAAGAGGAAACCGAAAGAGGAGGTGTGCGACGGAGGCTCACCGTGATGGAATGTGTGCGGCGCTGGGTGTAGTGGAAGGTGGTGAACTTGGCGGCTGTGCACTGGACGAGAGAGAGCAAAACGTGAGGGAAAGAGATGTAGTTCACCGTGAGGCACGACGGACTGGGGGTGTCGGAAAGTCCGTGGTGGTGGTTTCTCTGAGGTATCGACGGTGGAGATCGAAGGCGACAGTGAGGTGCAACACCCAGTGAGAGGCCAACGGAGGGGGGCTCGATGGACGGCTTGAGCAAAAACTTGCTCTGTTTCGAGGAGCAAAAACAGGGGTGTTTGTGGACATGCCATGATGGCTCGCGGTGGATGCCCTGGACGTGCACTCGGGCTGCGACGTGGTTGTAATCGGTTTGGGCAGGGTGGTTCCGTATGGAATGGATGCACGGGATTTGTATTTGAAGGAAACGATGCACAGAACAACTACCAATTTTTTCTCGGGCTGGGCAGCGTGAATTCTGGTCAGTGCACGGTGGAGATGGGTTAGCTGATCAGAGGCTTACGAGGGGTGCACTGGTGGCAGTAGAAGGGACGACGGAGGGCTGGCTTATGTGGGGTGACTCTCGGTATGGGAGTGCAAGAAACCAAGGGAATGGAGGCTGGGCTTGCGATTCCAAGGTGGTGCGGCGGCTGGAGTCTGGGCAGTTTCTAATAGCATGGGAAAAACCTATGAGTGTCTATATATATATGAAGTGAAACCCTAGAGAGCCGAGAGAGATGTGTGTGTGTGTGCATGCCGTGAACGAATGCGTGTGTATGCATGTTGTGCGACGAAAAAACATAATATAGACGGAAAGAGAAGAAAACGAAAAAAAATAAAATAAAACATGCGGGGAGAATAAAAATAAATAAATAAATAAACGGCATAGATCTCCAAATAAATAAATAAAAAAAAAAATTCCACAGTCCAACTATACCAATCCTGGATCCAGGTGTTACACCCTGGCTCCCTTCTTCACACCACAGGTAAGGACCGTGTGTATGACTTTGTAACGAACAATGCTCAGCTTCGCACTTGGCGCGTACATGACCAAACCCCCTCGGGCATCCATAATAGAAAGGCCACAGAGTCAGCACGAGAGCGTTACTGTCTCATCCGAGCCTATTGTTGCCCGGCGACAACTTAGGGAATGTCACTCAGTTTTATACGCTTCCGAATGACCAAAGAAGCTCCACCGAGATAATGCCCCATCTCGGCTTCAGGTCGTGATACGCACACACCCGTAAAATTACAACCTTTAATCTTTTGACACAAAAATTCAATTTTCCAATTCACGACACTAGTACCAGCAAAGCACAATAATAATGACAGATAAAATAATAAATATGCAGTAGGTAGTTATTGGATGACATGGCATGTACAATACAACAAACAACATAGATTTCACAGTTTTGACAATTTCAAAGATTCTAGTTTTTCCACAGCTACACGCGATTCCCAACACCTCATAGGGCCTTCGGCCACTTGACCAATCATAACCAGACTACACCAAAAACATAGTTTTCCAGTGTCAGTATTCCAAGGGTCAGTCTAGGGTTTTATTATAATGCGGAAGGCAATCTTGGATGATCGAGCGCGTTGTCTAAGGTATCTCATTTGTGCGTGCGCGTGCTACGAGATTGAAAATAGTTAGTTAAAATTGACGATTCCTGGCCCAATTTGGATTCAAGAATCAATCCATCTCATCTCATCTCATCATTATAATTTTTCTAAATTCTCATATAAAATATAATAAACAATTCAATTTTTTCAAATACCAAAACAATACTAATATTAAAAAATAATATTCTAACAATATTTTATTTAAATTTGAACTTTCATCTAAAACCATCTCATATGATCTCACTATCCAAACCCCACCTAAAAAATAATATGAAAATAGAGTGGCACACAAGTTACTATCGTAGTGCTAGGGGTCGTGGAGCACAACAATAGCAATTGCGACGCAGAGTGGATGTCGTCATATCCGGGTAGCACGTGGGACTTTACAGTTGGGAATATAGTGGGAGGCAAATCTAATGAAAATAAAGGGTGGATGAAGGGAATCTCGCGACAGAGGGTGGTGGTAGGCGGCGGCACAAAACAATAAAGGATGATCTAGACACGGGTTGGGTGGATCTTAGAGGGAAAGAGGTCCAGCAGAGGAAGAAGAGTCAGATGACCCATGCGAAGCTGCTGGAAGGGGGTGGCTCATTGCAGTGCATGGTGGAGGTTAGGGAGAAATTTTTCTAATTCACGAAAACGAGAACTAGAGAGGCAGAGCTTAAGAGATTAGTGATGGAGGACGAGATTGAGAGCAAGAGTCGCTCGGGATGGGTTTTGAAGGGTGGAGATCCGGCCTATTTATGGGCCGTGGAGCTAGGGCACGATGGACGAAACCAAGGCTACGATTAGAGGTGCGAGATGGTGGGGGAGGTGGCGCTCGACACAGAGGGTTTGACACGGTGGTGGGTAGAGGTCGGCAAAGCACAAATCATTAAAGAGGGAGAGAGAACTAGAGAGGGGGTTTGATGGTTCTATAACCCAAGCTCAAAGTCCAACAGTGACATGCCGACGGTGGCTTCAACGACGAATGATGATGGCAACTACGTGAGGTGGTTAGATGTGGACGGCGTGCGGGGTTCATTGGTTGTGTGAAGAAGAATATTGGAGAGAGAGGGGTTGGTGTGAGAGACACTGGAGAGAGAAGAAGGGGAGGGAAGAAAATGCCCTTGTCTCCCTCAACAAAGGCATTTTGAGACTTCGAGATTCTTTTCTCCATGACCGTACTCATACAATTGGCTAGAACCTTGGGGTTTCATAGCAAACGAATGTTTGGAGAGTTGATTTAAAACTAGAGTGCCAGGCATTCTATTAAAGTTGGACGTGAAGAAAGCTTATGACCACGTGAATTGGGATTTCCTATTTTACTTGCTTGAGAGGCATGGTTTTGGGAAGAGGTGGTTTACGTGGATCAAGCATTGGGTTACCACTGTTCTCCTTGTTTTGGTGAATGGTATCCCAGTTGGATTCTTCAAGAGCTCGTGTGGTTTGAGACAAGGACTGTCCCCTTTTTTCTTTGTGATTATTATGGACTCGTTGAACAAGCACTTGATAAAACGATTCAAGGATTCCAATTGTAATTTTGATTAGCCATTTTAGAGTATAGACCCATATATGGTTTGGGCCTTCATTAAGTCTCTACAAATGTTGTTTTCAAGCAATGTGGGATCATATTCACTACTTTCTAATACACAATCCATGGTATTACACGTGGATAACGTTCAGACGTCTAATTGAACGTTCGAACGTCAACCCAACCGATTGGCATTTGAATGACAGAAGTTGTCGTTTGTTGATTCTAGATCGAACGTATCATGTTTGCGATCGAACGTTTATGCGTCCAAATGTTAATTGCAATAAATGTTCAAATTTTCGTTCAACCTTTAACAAACCAATGTTCAAACGTAACAGGTTTAACATTCCGACGTTATTTCGAATGTTAACGAAGAAGCATTCAAACGCAAGTAGTACGTTCAGAAGTTTGTTAGAACGTTAATCATTTAATCATTCAAACGTTGTGTTCGTTTGAGGGTGAGTACATTCGAACATTGAGGCCTACATTCGAATATTATTATAAATTTTTGTGTATTCAAGCTCGAACCTTGGTTCAAATGTCAACCAATGTTCGAACATTTTTTATTTATATTCGAACGTATAGATCAAAAATATTAATTTCATAAAATTAAAAAATATATCTATTGTATCATATTACACACCATCAATTAACAATTAACAATGTCCAACAAAAATTCAAAATTAGATATTAAAATTAGTTATATACATAGATAAAATTGATAAAATTCATTTATTCTTCTTTCTTCGCCTGACACAATTCTATTGCAACGAGATAACATGCTCCATTTGTACCATCATCTCCCGCTGCACTTGCTCTTGGACTTCACTGCATATTCTTTCATTTTAGTCTCTTTGTTGGTCCTGCAAATGCGTCTCTAAATGAGACTGTCGCTCTAAGAGAGACTCTAACTCTTACTGTCTCGACCTCGTATACTCATTATCGCACCACGTAGCTTCTAAATCTTTAGTAAGATTATTAATTTGTGAAGTCGATGAGGTTGGGGAGGATGAACATCTATACTTGAAAGATCGTCCCAAATCTCTTGTCATACTAGACTGCGGCCCGAGCACTTACATGAATATGTCTGTCACTAGGAGAGGATTCCACAGAAGCTGACAACATCTCCATCATTTTCTCATATAATTTAAAAGAAAACATACAATAAGTAACATATTAAAAGAAATACAAATAAATTATTCACATGTTGCATAATTTATTTAACAAAATTAACACTGCTTACATAATTATCTGCAGCGGCGAGATCCATCCACTCACTACAGTCATTAGTGTGAGCAGTGGCATAGACATGAATGAGGAAAAAGTTTTCAGGATCATCACATTTTTTCAACAAGACGGTGGAATGACCTTGAACCGGCACGATGGTGGACAGTCGGAGCGGATCTATTTTGTGCATTTGTAGAACTTAAGTGCTACAAAATTAATTAAGAATGTTAATTGTAATATATATACATATAATATATAGAACGAATATAAATGTAGAATACCTGATAATCTAGAGATGCGAAAAGATCACAATACTTTCTCCAATCATCTAACTTCCTTTGCTGGAAAGGGGATTGCGTAGCCTCTTCTAACGTCTCAAACTTCTTGAAGTGGTCATGACATCGTCCCTTGTGACATCGAAATAGTGTAGCCATCAACACATTCACAGTTCTCAAATCCTCGCTACGGCCAAAATCGAGATCGCATTCATCCTAATGAGTGAATTAGATAAAAAAATATGATATACTAATCTAGGTGAAAAAATATACTCTCAAAGAAAACTCACCAGCACATGACTTCGAATGTGCTCCTTAATCTCATTCGGAACATCTCGCCATGAGTGCACATAAAACGGAGCATGAGCTCGAATTACTGTGCCAATATAGGAAGAAAGCGCTGCTCCACTATCATCTACTCTTCCAGTGGAATTATCAAGAATGGTGATCTTGAGTTTTCTGTGCCTTCTATTTTTTTCAAGAGAGATACCACGTGTATAGCCACGATCGCGACGAGCAGATGCATCAACTATATGATAATAGTATAATTATAGTTATATAGTTATTGAGACAAAAGTATTAACTATATAATTAATTATCAACGACATTTTCTTATTGGTAGGTGTCGACTGGTTGTTGTTCTCTTGCGTGTTAACTTGATCCCACCCAAATATTTCAATCTGATAATATCATGTATGACACCATAATAGTCAATATCATCTGTTCCATGACTCCCCTCGACCAACACACCAAAGTTTTGAGTCTTTCTATTACATTCACGGTTCAGAGTATCTATAACCTCGAACCGTGCATGTAGTGTATCAAAGTGATCTAATTGAGGGACCACGGGCCAATGCATACAATTCAGGAGAAATTAATCCGGGATCACGAGCACGTTGTTCCAAAATCTAACAATTGAAAAAGTATATATTTATTAAAAGTTACCTAGAGTTAAAAGTTTCAAAATGTAACATATATAATTTTAGTTCATACATGTTGTTCAAACCATCTGGAAAATTCTTCCTCGTGTCTTGCCTCTACATTATTTACGCCTTCTGTTGTAAGTTTGTCCATGTGCTCACTGTATATAAGTGCAAAAGAAGTATATTTTGAGCACAACAGTTATAGTTAAACTTCAAGAAACTAGAATTATTCGAAGCATGCAACGACATACGTGAGATAGTCATCAGTCTCCCAACAATTATTTAGCACATACCACCGAATTTTACCCAACTCTCCATCAATTAAATTGTAACCCGTTTGTACACCCAAGGGTCGTACATTCTAGGAAAACACTAATAGCTCACGAGGAGGCGGAGCAGCAAGATCAGCATTTCGCTCTTACCGATTAAATTGTGTCTCAACACCACGAAGATATAGAGAGCAAAATGTTAACCATTTATCGTGTATATAAGCCTATGCTATTGAACCCTTAGCTCTGGCTTTTTTCCCAACAGTGTGCTTCAGTGGACCCAAATATCTTTCAACTAGATACATCCAACGGAACTACACCGGTCCAGCCAACAACACCTCTAGAGATAAATGTATTGCTAAATGGACCATGACATCAAAAAATGATGGTGGAAAGATCTGCTCGAATTTATATATTATAGTAGCAATGTCTTCTTCCAGTTTCTGCAACATATCTCGATTTACTACCCGAGCGCATAAATGCTTAAAAAACATACAAAGTTCGGATATGGCGACACGTACATTAGAAGTCAGGTTCCCACAAATTCTCACAGGTAATAACTTTTGCAAAAATAAGTGACAAATATAACTTTTCGATTCTCTGATTTTCCAGTCATTAGGGCTCACGCATTTACCGATATTTGAAGTATAACCATCTGGCAACTTCACACCTTACAACTATTTGCAGAAGTCCATTCTCTCCTCCCTCGTCATCGTAAAGCATGCATGCGGCCTGACCACCCTATTGCCTTCCACTTGCAAATGTAGATTATGTTCAATTCCCTTTCTTTCAAGATTTTTCCTCGTCTTGATCATGTCCTTCGTCTTTTTGTTAATGCTCATCAATGTACCCAGTATATTATCATATATATTCTTCCCTATGTGTATTACATCCAAACTATGTCACAACATGTAGGACTACCAATACGGCAAGTAAAAAAATACTACGCTTTGTCCAATTCAATTTTGTTGCACCTTGTTTTCTCTTGTCTTTTCCCGACCTTTGTCAAAATTGTTCGCTCTTACATGCACCAATTGTTCCACTATCTCTTCTCCAAACAACTCATTTGGTGCAATTTTGTCCTCTATTCTCCCATCAAACTTAGCACATTCTTTTCTCCATGCTTGATTTTCTGGTAGATAACATCGATGACCATTCTCCCATCCACATTACCGTAATATGCATCTGAAAAGATGTCGACTGGGCTCGGATGTTACATAATTGTAGCCCAAAATTTTGTAAAGCAGCCTGACTGGGCTCGGATGTTACACTTTGCATCTTCCCACATTGCAGCAAAATTTTCACAATCAGTCCCTTGGCCACTTGAGGCACTGACGTCAACCTCGTCCATAAACATCCCAGCTCCAATGTCACCCAACATCTCCTCCATCACATCCTGCTCATAATCATCATCCATGTGCCGCAAATAATTTGGATGATCGACCAATACATCCGCTGACTATTCATACGATTCACCATGCAGTACCCATCGGGTATACCCCAGATCCATACCGTTCAAAAATATATGACTTTCAACTTCATCCAACCCTATCGCACACAAATATTTACACCCCCAACATGGACACTTAATGTAACCACGACTATCAACAGAGACCCGTACAAAATCAATTAAGGTTCTTAGTCCACGCGCATAGGGTATGTAATCATTTCCAACTCTATCGCCCAGATGCATCCAACTTTTGTCCATTTCTAAAAACATCTATTTATTAATAACACGTACATAGAAAATTTACATGCATGTCATGCTCCAAATCTCACTGCTTTTTTTATAAGGTAGTTGGTCCTATCCCATTCGAGAATATATTATCCACATTGCACAAATCTTGTCACTACTACTTTCCACGTTAGTAAAAATTTCGACAGCACCTCCTCATGGTTCTCCAAGTATACATGTTCACATAGAGGGATTGTGACCCTTAGAACAGTATACTCGAAAAAAGTAGAGGAAGACACCGAAACTTCATATTAAAAGTGGAGAGTAGGAGTAAAAAAAATGTGCAATATAGATAATATAATTTCAAATTGTCCACACTGGACAATTCAGGAATTAGTGGACACATAAATATACACTAATTCTCAAATGGGTCTAAGGTTATTTATGCAATGTCACACAATATCTATCAAAAAATACTACAAACAATATCTTCATGTTGTTTAAATTAACAATGTCAAACAAATAGTAGTGTTATATTGTTAAACTAGAGAGATGGAAGAATATGTTCACAAGTTTCCTATCATGAGTAGATAACGAGGGAGAATGATATTGAAAAAATGTTTAAATTTTAGTCAAATTACTTAACTGTCACAAACTCTCCGTCCTTGACAACTCTTGTGGCACCCCCAACCCCCACGTAAGGAAACACAGGAATCGAGACTCCAGGATGATGACAACACTGTTATGCATCCCAACGAAAGTGCCAAGTGTGTGTGTACATCCAACGGTGTACAAAACAACGCAGCGGATTAGTCAACTAAGTATCAGAATTTAAATACAATCTAAACATCAGTAAGGTTTAAAAAGTAGTTATACAGTCATCCAAAATTCAAATACAATACAGTAAAATAAAATATCTAAGCAAGTGATCCCAGATCACTTGGGCAGAGCCGTATCCTCAGGCTCACCCTCCTCTTCATTTGTATCAAAATCTGCGTTACCACAAATGGTACCACTGGTAAGTATAACCCAAATAACCACGTAATGAAATGCATTAATGCAACCAACATGCATGCATATGATGAAAATGCATTTTTCTCAAAACATCATTTTCCCCAAAAATGATTATTTTCCAACACACGCCAAAATCCCATTTGCCCAAAATATCCGTAAAACATTTTCTCAGAAAATAGTTCATTAATCCATTATTACCATATGCACCATGGTCTCCCCTAGGGACCATCCGCACGTCCTGGCTTCGTAGCGATGCCCAGTTCCACGCCCAGCGCGTTCATGGCCAAGCACCCACTACGCAACAAGCGATGCCCAATTTCGTGCCCAGCGCGTTCATGGCTAGACATCCTCCAGTCCCCGCAACAGAAGGACCACTGAGTCGGCACGAGACCATCTCGTCCGATCCCATTGTTGCCCAGCGACAATCCAGGGGATGTTACTCAGTATATTCTGCTCCCGAGTAACCAGAGGAGCTCCACCGAGATAATGCCCCATCTCGGCTTGGGGTCGTGATACACACACACTCAGAAATCCTTTCACATGAAAACCCAGTTTTCATAAACACATGAACATGAATGCAATACACGAAAACCTAGTTTCCTTTACAAACACGATCATGCGTGCAAAATGTAATGTACATGAACACCACAATATCCAAACCAACAATTACCAACCCAATCAATCACACAAACAACTCCAATCACCAATCCATCCGACCCCCGTACTCCTCGAACTTAGTCCGGCATGTTCAACCAAATACAATGAAATGAGTTAGCGCAAAAATACATTTAAATCACGAAAGTTCTTTGGAGAAATACTTATAGTGCAATATAGCAATTTTCGAATGATCACGAAGCTGCAAGAAGTGACGTCTGAGCAACATAACAGTGCAAAATGCACTGTGGCCGTGGGTCTCAAATACCCACTTTTCAACGGAGACAAACGAAGACCCAAGAATGATAGGGTAGGGTCTAGGGATATCGGTGAAGCTAGTGGTGATGAAGGTTGGCCGTGGGTGGCAGCGTGGGTGGCGGTAGAGGACCAAAAAGCCCAAAACGAAATGTTGTTGAAAATGCTACACCGGTGACGGATCGGAGGTGGGGTTGGGTCCAATGGGTTGCTAAGAGGTCGATGATGAAGTGGTGAGAAGATGGTAGCCAATGGTGGTGCGACGGCGGTGCAGCGGCGGAAAGAGTGCCGCGGCTTGGAGAGACTCGTGGTGGCTAACGGCGGCGCGAGACGAGCTGAGGTTGGTGGAGTAGTGTCGCCGGCCGGTGGGGAAGCTAATGGGCTAGGCGGTGACGGTCACCGCTGGCTCACGGCGGCGTTGGGTGGTGATGGAATAAACGAACGGATAGAGAGAAGGGGAGCTGGGTCGCGCGGGAAGAGAGGCCGAATGGAGAAATAAGGAAAAAAAAAAGAAAGAGAAAAGAAAATGAGAGGAAAGAAAAATGGAAGAAAATAAATGAGGTCTAATCCTCATAACTTGGGTCACAAAAATGATCCAACGGAAACGATTTCAAAACCACAAGTTAAATAAAATAATTTAAACGTAATGGTAAGGTAAAATTAAAATAATTAAATCCAACAGTAATTAATTTAGAATAAAGAGATTTTAAACGTATAACAATAATTAATAATAAGAAAGCACTTCAAAATATAATCTTCACAAAATTAAAAATCGTAAAATAAACCCACTAAAAATCCAACAATTTTAAAATAAGAGAATAAACTTTGAATAAAAAAAAATAATCTTTCAGTAAAAATACACTAAAATACGGGGTGTTACAACTCTCAAGGTCAGAGAGACTACGATAGTTAAGGAATTAGACTAAAATTTAGTCAAGATCATTTACTATTATTATTCCTAAAGTATAATTTTAATTGTTATTATATATCTTAGGATATTGTTGATTGATACTTATGTAATTTTAATTGTTATTATATAATTTTAAAGGTTATTATATAATTTTAATTATTATTATTCCTAAATTTTAATTTTAATTGTTATGCTTAATTGAGTGATTTGTTTATTTATACAGACAATAACTATATAATTTCTAAATAAGTATTTGTTTGATCCTTATTTATGTATTCTCTATTTTATTTTAAATAAGTATATTTATTTATTCCAACTCTCTACTTATTTGGTAGGTTCAACACTTTTTTCTGGAAGAGTATTTTACTTTATATAGTTATTATTAATTATAGTTATTATATGTATATTATACTTTATATAGTTAAGTTATATACTTTTTTTTTCTTTTTTTTTTTAAATTAAGTTATATATTATACTTATAATTTGCATAATAATCATATTCTAACTAAATTAGTATGAATATATTATATATACTTATTAAATATTAAATATTAATTCTCATATTAAATGTATATTAAATTTTTTTAATTTTAACTTAAATTAAGTTCCTAAACTTATAATTTTCATGTTAAAGAACAAATTCAAAAAACATCAAAACATATTATATAAAAAAATTCACATAAATCCACAAACTAAACACAATATATTTCTAGCCATATAAACATATTCAATAAAAATTCACAAACAATAATCACAAAATTTCAAATCCATATCATAACATATTCACAATACTCCCACAACAATATTTCTAAACATATTAATTCATCAACGAACATCATAAACTCACAAAATATTCACAAAATTCACAAACAATAATCACAATATTTCAAGAGTAAGCATAAACACAACACAATTTTCCGTATTAATTCATCATATTACACAATCCATATCACAAAGATTTCCTTCTAATTCATCAATATAAACAATTTAATTCCTTCTAATTCATCAATACCCAATACACATTCACTATGTATATATACAATCAAAAATCATTACTCAACTCAAAATACTCTACCCATATCCAATTCACAAAGTCATTCAAAAAGCTCACATTATACACATACCACATTCATCATTATCCACAATAAAATCACAACAAAATGTATAAAAATATTGCTAAAGTTTAGAAATATACCTAGCATTCACAATATCTTCTTACAAATCAAAAGGTTTCAACTTGCCAAAACAACCAACCATTCAAAAAAATACAACACTAACTTGTTAAAGACACACACACACACACACACACACACATATATATATATATATATAAAACGCAAGAAAAATATCATAAAATTCAAAAAAATAAAAAATAAAAGGAGTTTTTCCTTACCAAAATCAATGGAGCTAGAGTTCCAAAATATTAACCCTCTCTCACTCAACTCTTTCTCACTCTAACCCTCTCTCTCTCTTTCTCTAACCCACGACCCTCTCTTACCGTCTCTCTCTCTTGGTTATTTTCACGCACGGGAGAAGCATCAAAAATGAGTCTGCTTCCTCCTGTACGTGAATTAATGCAAAAACTAAATCATTAGATGGAACGTTTAAACATTAAAATATCCTGCCCAATTTTTAGATAAAACGTTCCAACGTTAAAAAATTTCATCTAAATTTTAGCCAGATAACGTTCGGATGTTAAATATACATGTTCGAACGTATTTTCCTATGACAGAGCCCGTAATTTAGCGAGAAATTTCCGACACTTTAATTTTCATGTTTGAATGTACGAAAATTTAACGTTTGAACATTTTTAAATTTTTCAATAAATTTCATCGATTAACGTTCAAACAAAAACTTTTAACGTTCGAACGTTTCAGATCATAACAGGGGAGAGGAAATCGAGCAAAGAATTTTCCAAATTTTGATACGAGTGGCACATGGAGATCCTATCGATTTGCCACTACGCATCTTTGAGAGGATCTGTTATGAGGTTAGCATCGTCTCCACGAACAACCTCTCATACGGTGTCATCATCAGCCGGCTATTACTTGCTTGGAGAGTGCCACTCCAATTGGAGGAGTGGATCATAGATCAAATGTGCCCCCTTGACATGAGCATGCATCGACGTAACATTGGACAGGCGATGGGGTATCCTCGACATCAGCCACCCCCTGTAGTGGATCTAACTCCTCCGACGCAGCTTGGGCTCGAAGTGGGGAGTAGTAGTCAGCAACCGACAAGTACATCTTTGAGAGATGTGCGGCCTGCTTGGGTTGATGCGGTGATCTCATAGTTGATGTGGTATGGAGCCCCCGGCAGTGATCCGGTGTGGCTGTGCGGTGTTTTTGTGTACATTTAGGGATGTGTACAATATTTAAATGGAGAAGAAGTAATAAAAGAAATACAAATTTATGTGGTTCGGCACTAGGCCTATATGTCCACTAGGGTTTGGAGAGGAGAGTTTTCACTATAATATACTTGTTTACAGTCTCTTCTAGTCTCTCATCCTCATTGTATAATAAAGATTTGAGTTTCCTTATCCGATTTTCTTCTCTGGCTGGAGTATTTTTGTGGTGAGGTTGAAGAAGGTGAAGTCTGGCCAAAAGTCCCTAGAGTCATGTGTGCCTGTCTCTTTTATCTCCTGCTCCCTTTGCTTTATGTCTATTCCCTTGCTTTATGTCAAATCATCCATTTTTCTCTCTAGACATATTATTTTTTCCATGTCTGAAATCCCATGTCTTTGTCTCCTTTTTCCCTCCATCTTTCCTTTCTCCCGGTGGGTCTTTCCCACATGGGCTGGGGGGGAAAATGCCCTCACTAATTGATATTATATTGATTTCCAACGAAATAGAAAAGATGATATATTTTCAACAATTATTCATTTAACTTGATCGTTTTATTATTCCTACAATTAAAAATCAGTACTTTTTTTTCAAAAAACAGAGAGAATAAATAAATATTCATATTTTATTACCAAATACACACTGACTAATCTTCATACAGGCAAGCCCATGTGGGGTACTTACAAATAAACAAGCTTAATTAGAATTAAACTAGCTTTAAAATACATCAAAATTAAAAAAGAAACTTAAAAGTACTACTTGTACTTGAGCGATAGGACAGAGCATGCAGATCCAACCGCAATGAGAAACAACCCAACAGAACTGGATATGGTAATAGTACCGGCCAAATGTGTACGAAATAAAACTGTATCAAGGGGATGAGCTTTGGGGGTTTATTATAGAATTTGTTCAACTCTACAGCCATCTCGTGATAATGAGAGTTCATTTGGATATTGAAACGTTTTTCACCGGGCAGCTTGTTGATCATTGAAGTTGCCACGACGCCATCCAGCCAATTATCGATGATTTGCTCTCGTACAAGTACATCCAAATCTTTGCCTGTTTTGATAAGGAAACCTAATAGGGTATAGTAATCAGTAATATATGCCTCATCTTTAGGATAGTGACATTTCTCCAAGGCAACGAGGTTTCGAGCATAAATCTCCGTGGTATCGTCTAACTGAAAACATGGGATTTCCAGCACTCCGTCTGCATATTTTATATCAAGAGGTGACCAATTAATATTGCTTGATTCTCTCTTCTGAAACTTCAATCCTACCTCATCCAGCAGAGCTGCACTCATGTACATTTCCTTCATCTTTTGAGACTCTCCTTCCGGTCGCCTTTCGCCAGGAGGCATGCAAAAGTTTCTAACCAAGTCAGCGAAGTGCAATATTTTTGTCGACGGAGAATACTGGAAAATTTGAACGTTGTAATATTCGAACTGGCGAAAGGTAAGCCCAATGAAGGGGTTGTTTTTTGAGAGACATGTGTCAAGTTTCAGATGAATTGAGAATTGGCTTGTAAGGAGAGATTGCATAGACTTGAAACAGAGAAGATGAATTGGAAAACTTCCATGAAAATGAAATTGATTGGTATCTATTACAAAGTACTTGAACTATATTTATATACACGGCTTAAATGAGAAATAAACTAAATAATAAACTAAGTTATTTTTGGGTGATTTGGAAAGTTATGATTTTATGTGAGAATATTTTTGGGTGCGTGTGTTTCGCGACCCCAAGTCGAGATGGGGCATTATCTCTGTGGAGCTCCTCTGGTTACTCGGGAGCGGAATAAACTGAGTAACGTCCCCTGGATTGTCGCTGGGCGACAATGGGATCGGACGAGAGATTCGTGCCGACTCCGTGGTCCTTCTGCTGGCGGGGACTAGAGGATGTCTGGCCATGTACGCGCTGGGCGCGGAACTGGGCATCGCTAGGAAGCCAGGACGTGCGGATGGTCCCTAGGGGAGGCCATGGTGCATAGGGTATTGACGGATTAAATGGACTATTTTCTGGGAAAATAGTGTGAGTTGGATTTTGTGTAAATCATTTTCTGGGAAAATGTTTTACGGATTATTTTTGGGCCAAATGAGATTTTGGCGTGTGTTGGAAAATTATCATTTTCGGGGAAAATGATGTTTTGAGGAAAATGCATATTTTATCATATGCATGCATGTTGGTTGCATTAAATGCATTTTTATTCCTGAGAATCATTTGGGTTATACTTACCTGCGGTACCATTCTGTGGTAACGCAGATTTTGATGCAGATGAGGAGGAGGAGGGCGAGCCTGAGGAGACGGCTCCGCTCGAGGAGTGATCTGGGATCACTAGTTATTGTTATTTCATTTTACCCTTTGTATTTCCGGGACATGTGTTAAACTTTATTTTGGATGACTGTATAACTGCTTTTAAATCTCTACTGATGTTTAGTTTGTATTTAAATTCTGGTACTTATTAGACTGGATTACCGCTGCGTTTTTATTTGTACACTGTTGCATTTACACACACTGGCTCTTCGTTGGGATGTGTGACCGTGTTGTCATCATCCCGGTGTCTCGATTTTTGTATTTTCCTTACATGGGGGTCGGGGGCGCCACAGGTGGTATCAGAGCAGTTCAGTTATGGGTAAAACCACATGTCCCATAGGTGCAGTACCAGAAAGTTTTAAAAGTTGTGATTTGAAATTATTTAATTTAAAGTATGTGGTTTTATTGGTTTTATTTAGTTTATTGTATACTAATTATTTGTTTATGTATTTTATTGCTTTTATTTCATGGTATGTTATTTTATTTGTTTTAATTATTTTATTGTGAGCTACTTCATTGGTTTTATTCATTTTGTCGTATGTTATTTATTTATGGAATTTTATTTTATTTTATTTTGTTTTGTTTTGTTCGAAATTGAAAGGCGGGTTAAGGGTTACGCTATGACAGGAAGATAGTATGACTAAGAAGGCCATTGTTAGGCTTGAATATTTGGTGTAGTAGGCTCGAACATCATGGTCAGGGTGAACTTTTTGGAGTAGGAATTCAAATTGCTGCTAAGGAGGGGAATAGTTTTAAATTTCTTAGGATAATTGAGGTTTTAGGTTCCGTAGAATTTAGGTAATGAGTCTTTGGGGTAGGAGGTTGTAAGTTCAACGAATTTCAAGGTTAGATTTATGAGAAGTTCATTTGAGGTTTGAGGCTTTATAGTTTTTAGGAAATAAGTTTATGAGATTTAAGGTGGTAGGTTCAACAAGCAATTAAAGGATTACTTAGATTAGAAGTTTTCGATCTTGCCGACCTTGATAAGCAATTTGATAACATTTGGAGTTTTAGAATTTACAAGTTTTATAAGGTGAATGTTTTAGATTTAAAGTCACTGATCTTCAAGATTTTGGAAAATGATTTTATCTGGGTTAAGGGTTTAGAATTGCAGAGTTGAAGGGCATAATTAAAATAGGATTGATGAGAGTTAAGTTACTAATGTGAGAATTTTTTTCAAGAAAGAATTTCTTGGGAGACTGAAGGTGATTATCTAGTTCGTGTATTTTCTGGGGACTGAAGATGTTGATCTAGTTCGGTTAATGATTGCTTTTAGCTCGATGTTTCAATGATAGGTTGAGGATTTAATCCATATCAATTTTAAGGATAATAGATGGTGCGGATGTAGGAAATGATTCTTGTTGATTTCGAGGATATAGGTCTAGTGATGGAAATGGTAATGATGATCATCTGCACGTTTGGAGGATTATTGGTTTTGGCTAAGGGTGCGTGACATTGATGTATAGTAGTGGTGAGTGGTTATGGATTTCGGAGAGTATAAGTCCTAGTCTCATTTTGGTTTGGAGGAAGTGACTTTCGTAGATGTTGAAGAGGAGTTGACACAATAGTAGTAATTCAAGAGACTTTGGCTTGGAGTTTTGGTGAGTTGATCGAAGTGTGTAGTCGAGTGGGTTACTCGATGAAATCATGGTTGGAAATAGTTATTGTGATTATCTTTAGGAATTAATTGTGACTTGAGGTCACCTAGGAATTTAAATTTTTGAGGCTATACTTTATTTTGGAGATTGAGCACCCAATTGGTTGAATTAAGGACATTGTTATTTAATTGGAAGAGAGATTGTTGCGACATCATGTATGGTGTATGATAAGATTTTCGAAGTTGAAGCTTAGGCATCAACAGTGGATAATACGATCAAGTATGTGAGCTAATAAGACATTAGGATCCTTGGGTGCTTTGCAATGACTTTTGGTGGATTAAAGATTTGAGCAGTATGGCTTGCTTTGAGGTTTATTAGTGATGTGCTATTGAAGGAATTAGTCGTGGTAATGCTAGCTTATAGGAGTAGAAATAGGTGGGCGAGTTACCAAGAAGGTTTTGTTAATGTTTTGGTGTAGTCAATGGTGGTTCGTGGTGAGTTTAGTCACCGCTAGATTAGATGTTGTTTAGAATGTAGGTGATGAGCTTTTGGGGTTTAGGTTGTCAGGTAGAAGTTTATAGGCGCTTTTATTGGTTGGTCTGGTTGGAATCGAGCCTTTTAAGGTATGCTCTTTATTGTTGATGAGATGAATGTATTTTGAGTTGAGGTTGCTTGTTTTCAATTTAGGATGTTGAGGCTGGTTGATATTGGGTTTCTGTCTATGATCATGGATGTATTTTATGGAATTTGATTTTGATCAAGGCTGCGGGAATTAATTGTGGAATTTGAGTTATAACTCTTGGTTTTGGGAAAGAGAGTATTTCTTCTACCAAATTGTGATAAGAGTTTTGGTTGGTAGGAATGGAGCCACCTTGTTCTCGATGGTGTTAGTTTCATGAGGACATAAGTTTTATGCATGTGGCGAATATCAGAGTGCGCAGCAGAAGCGTAGTATTTTTGTTGTAGTCAGGAGTTCAGATTGTGCTGATTTGAGAAATTAGTGGTGACTTGAATTTTGAGAAGATACTTGTAATTGGAGATTAATCATTTGATTGTGCAATTTGTTATTGATGGTTAATTTTGGAAGTGGCTATTAGGTTACCAAAAGTAGAATTCAATGAAGGTTTAGAAGTTGTAGCATAGGTGTTGATTGATGTTGGCCATTTTCAGATCGTAGAGAAGGTTGGGTTTGTCGGTTATAGAGTGGCCTTGCTGGACTATTTTGGTGGCACGTTCTTAGTCTGCATTTAGTTGAATCTTATTCCTGTCTTAGTCTTAATGTTGACCTTGCCAATTTCGAGGACGAAATTTTATTTAAGGGGGGGAGAATGTAACACCCCGTATTTTAGTGTATTTTTATTGAAGGATTATTTTTATTTTATTCAAAAATTATTCTCTTGTTTTAAAATTATTGGATTTTAATTGGATTATTTTTAGGATTTTTAATTGGGGAAAATTAATATTTTATGTGCTTTCTTAATATTTATTTATTGTTGTGCATTTAAATTATTTTTCATATTTAATTAATTACTGTGGGATTTAATTATTTCAATTTGACTTTACCATTACGTTTAAATTATTTTATTTAGCTAGTGGTTTTGAAATCGTTTCCGTTGGATCATTTTTGTGACCCAAGTTATGAGGATTGGACCTCATTTCTTTTCCCCACTTTTCTTTTCCCTTTCTTTTCTTTCTTCCCATTTTCTTTTTCTCCCTCTGCTTTCCCCTTCTCCCGCGCGCGAAGCCCAGCCCCCTCCCTCTCTCTTCCGTCCGTTCCTTCTTCACCACCCAACGCCGCCGTGCGTTGGCGGTGGTTGACACCGCCCACCTCATCGTGCTCCCCACCGGCCGGCGACCTCACCCTTCCAATCTCAGCCTCCCTTGTGCCGCCGTTAGTCACCACGAACCCATTGAAGCCGCGGCGTTCCATGCACCACTGCGCCGCCGTCGCGCCACCTCTGGCCACCATCTTCCTACCACTTCATCCTCGACCTCTTGGCAACCCAATGGACCCAACCCCAGCTCCGATCCGTCACCGGTGAAGTACAACCAAGCCAATCTCTGATTTCGGTATTTTTGGCCTAAAACCACCCCTTGAGCCGCCACCCACGGCAAACCGCCACCACCATTGGCTTCACCGACCTCTCTAGGCCCTACCCTACCATTTTTGGGTCTTCGTTTGCCTCCGTTGAAAAGTGGGTATATGTGACCCACGGCCACAGTGTATTTTACACTGTGGTGTTGCTTAGACGTCACCACTTGCAGCTTCGTGATCCTTCGGAAATTGCTATATTGCACTGTAAGTATTTCTCCAAAGAATTCTTGTGAATTTAATGTATTTTCTGCACTAACGCATTTCACTGTATTTGTTTGACATGCCGGACTGAGTCCGAGGAGTTCGGGGGTCGGATGGATTTATGATTGGAGTTGTTTGGGTTGGTTTGATTGGATTGGTTATTGGTTATTGAGGAATGTGGATTTGTGTTGGTACATGTGCATATCATTATTTCATGCATGATCATGTTTGTAAAGAAAACTGGGTTTTCGTGTATTGCATTCATGCTCATGTGTGATTTGGAAAGTTATGATTTTATGTGAGAATATTTTTGGGTGCGTGTGTTTCACGACCCCAAGCCGAGATGGGGCATTATCTCGGTGGAGCTCCTCTGGTTACTCGGGAGCGGAATAAACTGAGTAACGTCCCCTGGATTGTCGCTGGGCGACAATGGGATCGGACGAGAGATTCGTGCCGACTCCGTGGTCCTTCTGCTGGCGGGGACTAGAGGATGTCTGGCCATGTACGCGCTGGGCGCGGAACTGGGCATCGCTCGTTGCGTAGTGGGTGCTCGGCCATGAACGCGCTGGGCGCGGAACTGGGCATCGCTACGAAGCCAGGACGTGCGGATGGTCCCTAGGGGAGGCCATGGTGCATAGGGTATTGACGGATTAAATGGACTATTTTCTGGGAAAATAGTGTGAGTTGGATTTTGTGTAAATCATTTTCAGGGAAAATGTTTTACAGATTATTTTTGGGCCAATGAGATTTTGGCGTGTGTTGGAAAATTATCATTTTCGGGGAAAATGATGTTTTGAGGAAAATGCATATTTTATCATATGCATGCATGTTGGTTGCATTAAATGCATTTTTATTCCTGAGAATCATTTGGGTTATACTTACCTGCGGTACCATTCTGTGGTAACGCAGATTTTGATGCAGATGAGGAGGAGGAGGGCGAGCCTGAGGAGACGGCTCCGCCCGAGGAGTGATTTGGGATCACTGGTTATTGTTATTTCATTTTACCCTTTGTATTTCTGGGACATGTGTTAAACTTTATTTTGGATGACTGTATAACTGCTTTTAAATCTCTACTGATGTTTAGTTTGTATTTAAATTCTGGTACTTATTAGACTGGATTACCGCTGCGTTTTTATTTGTACACTGTTGCATGTACACACACTGGCACTTCGTTGGGATGTGTGACCTTGTTGTCATCATCCCGGCGTCTCGATTTCCGTGTTTTCCTTACATGGGGGTCGGGGGCGCCACAACCTTTATCCACATCCACTCCTCAACAGCCCCAATTTTCTCCCCCAATAATCGACCAACATATTCATTTCTCGCCATCAAAGGCAAGTCATGAAGCCTCACCCAAAAAGATGCCGAAGTTAATTGAATTTGCTTTACTTGTTTTTTGCCATCAACATCTTTGAATAAAACCAAGTGTTTGTCAAAAGACCAAGGGCCCTCCCGAATAACCTTCTCCTTATCCCTCCTATCATCGAACTCAACAAACGTGAGAGTAGAACTTAAATAAAGAAATCTCACCCCCATCGTTAATCACCAAGCTTTCCTCATATTACCTTAAACACATCCTTGTTGTAATGCTTTTCGATGAGTAACTTCATAATCAAACACTGCAGAAGCACAACAGTAAAATCACCTCTACATAGGAAGCCTAGAGAGGAAAATTTTTGGCTCAAGTGTAAGTTGATAATACAATTATTTTTTAGTATTCTATTAATTTAATTCATAATACGTTGTTGGTATTTTAGATATTTTAATATTAGTATTTATTGAGTTCCGTAATTATCATAATACTTGTTCGATTAAATTCTTTTTCGGTACGAATTTGATTAAGAGGATATTGAGGGTTTTGGAAAATAGGACAAGCCATTTTAACTTTTGTGCTCCACCCAAACAGATTTTCATATGCTGAAAAATCATTTATTGTCCACATCACTGCAGCATGCATCTTGAACTCCCCCGACGAGGCCGCATCATATGTACTGACACCCTGATCCTGCAACTCTTTCAACTCTGCAATCAGTGGTTGCAGATATACATCTAACTCATTCCCTGGTGACCTTGGCCCTAGTATCAGTAGAGTCATCATAAAATATGGATCCTTCATACACTTCCAAGGTGGCAAGTTATAGGGCATTAATATGACAGGTCAAGTACTATGTGAGGTGCTCATGTTGCCAAATGGATTAAAATCATCCATTGCTAAACCGAGACGTACATTGCGACGTTCTTCAGCAAACCATAAATACTCGACATCAAATTTCCTCCATTGCAAGGAATCTGCAGGGTGCGAGAGGAAATTTTCATTTTTGACTCTTTCTGTGTGATGCCAAGACATATCTTTGGCAGTCAACCGGGATGTAAACAATCTTTGAAGTCAAGAAATCAACGGAAAATGTCTTAACATTTTTTGGGGTACATTACGTTTATCGGATGTCCATCTTGACTCATGACACACTAGGCATTAGTCAAATTCTACATATTGCTGCCAGTAGAGAACACAATCATATTTACAAGCATGGATGATATTATAATCAAATCCTAACCCTCCCTTCAATTGCTTCGCTTCATAAAAATTACGGGATACTACATTATCATGAGGAAGTGCCTCTTAAAATAATTCTAGCAACATGTTAATGGCCTTGGCAGAAATACGACAAATAGATTTAATATGAAGCAACCTCACCGTGAAAGACAACTTGCTATGAGGAGTGCACCTCTCGTACAACTCTCTTTGTCCATCCTCCCACAATCTTGCAAAATTATCATTTCTCTCAAATGATTGTGCAAATGATCCTTCTCCATCATTAATCCCAAATATTCCTGCCCCCAGATCGCCTAACATCTCAGTCATATCCTCTCCATTATCATCGCTGTCATCAAGATCATCTACATTAATGTCGTATATGTCGATGTCGTTACCTTCCTCCATTTGATTGGTCTGATTGCTAAATCTAACCCCTTTGGGAAATGGTTCGCCATGTAAGACCGATGGTGAGTATTTAGGATCAATTCCATTTACAAATAAATGATCCTCCGCTACCACCAAATTATAAGAACTAAGATTTTTGTACTTCTTGCATGGACATCTTATCAATCCTCGACTGTCAACACTTATGCGAGCAAACTCTATAAAAAACTTCACCCCTTGTGCATACTCTTTATAGTCTCGCCCAAGTCTATCTCCTAGTAGCATCCAACTTTTATCCATTGAATTTCCGTTACTTGTCGAATGTCTGTCAAGAAACACCTAATCCATGGGATAAACACTATCAAAAAACATCCAACTTTTATAAGGTAGTTGATCCTATCTCATTCGAGAGACTATCATCTATATCGCGTATACACTCAGTCATAAACTTTAATGCTAGTACAAATTTCGACAGCATTTCCCTACAATTCTCCAAGTATGTTAGTCACGATAAGTCATCAACCCTATTAATGAGCCGAAAAACTTACGGACCACATACCCAAAGAATGTAAGGAATCGCTGAATCAAAATTTTAATTGACTAGCACAAGAGTTTAAACTGAATATATCTGCCATATAGATGATAAAATCTCAAACTGTCGACTTTGGACAATTCAAGAGTTGTACCCAAACATTCTTAAAAAGAATCTTTGGCCACAGCTCTCGAACGGGTCTAGGGTTTATATACATTTAAAAATAACCCTAAAATGCAAAACTATCCAACTCCTAATACAATTATACAATAAAATCACGTTCCAAATCACATTAATTTAACTATTAACAATTAGTAACTATGTTATATCCATATTTTAAGTTTCTAATTTAATTTTAGTGCATAATATTTTGTAATTATATTTAATTATTTTTATTTTATAATTAAATTTTTTATAAGTATTAAACATTAATTTAACTATTAACAATTACCATGTTATATCTATATTTTAAGTTTCTATTTTAATGTTAGTGCATAATATTTTGTAATTATATTTAATTATTTTTATTTTATAATTAAATTTTTTATAAGTATTAAACATTAAGTTAACTATTAACAATTGCTATGTTATATCTATATTTTAAGTTTCTATTTTAAATAAATATATTGTAAGTATAATTTTAGAATTATATTATATTATTTTTTAACCAATTACTATATTATATAATTATATTATATTATAATTTAAGCAATTACTAAGATGCTGTTCGAACAAGATTTTTATCGTATAGGGTCCCATTCGAACTAAAATTATAGCATTCGAATGGGACTAATCCAGATTACGAAACAGAGACAAAACATTTGCCACAAAACGCAATTTTCACAATCATAATCTCAAAAGATGTATATTGGCAGAGTGCCCATTTTAAATGGGATTGCACAAACATAAATATATAAAAAATCTTAATATAATTAATTAAAAACTATAAATTATCAAAAATCTAAAAATTATAAATATTACCTCTAATTTAAGCAATCCAAACAAAATTATCAATCCCCAATACATACATAAGCATAAAATACATTATGAGAAAACCTAAATAATGTGCAATAAACTAACATTAATGAAACTCGAAATATAAAAAAACATAGAACAAAAAAATAATACCTTTTATAAACATCTCCTCTCTCTTTTAAGAATACCTTCTCTCACTAAGTCCGTTCCTCTCTCTCTTTCCACAACACTCTCTCACATACAAAAAATCGCCTGCCTCTAAATAAATTTTCATCAGCAGTGAAAATGAACTAGAGGTTGAGGCATTTGAATCTGTGAAGTCCCGTTCGAATAAGACATTTACGCATTCGAACAAGAAAATTTCGAATTAGTGCCAAATCTGCCATGATTTATTTCACATTCGAACGTATAATTTTGTTGTTAGAACTAACAAATTAGAATATTCATTGGCATATTCTTGAAATGTAGACAAGCTCAAAGGGTATTTTTGTAACTCTATTCGACTAGTACATTTGAATAACGAATTTTCACATTCGAATAAACAAACATTCAGAGTATTTGGTGTGAACTTTCCCTCCAAACACATTCCACAAGATAAAACCGTTCGAACGGGACGTTATTGGGTTCGAACCAATCACAAAATATTTTAATAATATATTGTATATAATAACTCTATATTATAGCAACTATTTTATATTATAATTGATAATATATCATGAACTACAACTCTAATAGTTAATATAATACTTATATTATATACTAACTATTAATATATAGTACTTATTAATATATATATACTTTTGGTCTTCTAGTTTTGCACTATATATTATATAACTTACTACCTTGTAATATAAAATATAATAAGTATAGTTATAGTAACTTATAATGATAACTAGTAACTATAGTAACTAGTTACTATACTTATGATAACTTGTATAGTTATCATAATTTATAATACTTACACTGTAGTATATACTTATATAACTAATAGCTATTATATATATATGTATTAATTATTTTAACTTGTATAGTTATCATAACTTATAATACTTATTCTATAGTACCTATATAACTAATAGCTACTATATATATATTAACTATATTAACCTGTATAATTATCATAACTTATAATAGCTATAACTATATAGTAACTATATATATAATACTTACACTATAGTAGCTATATAATTAATAACTACTATATCTTTATTTATATTAATTATATTAACTTGTATAGTAGTCATAACTTATAATAGATATAGCTATATAGTAACTATATATATAACTTATACCGTAGTACCTAGCTATATAACTAATAGCTACTATATATATATATTAACTATATTAACTTTTATAATTATCATAACTTATAATAGCTATAACTATATAGTAACTATATATATAATATTTACACTATAGTAGTTATATAACTTATGTTTTACATTGCAATGATGTCATCGACATTTATATATAATGGACGTTGGACATTGACACCACGTGTATATATACTACAATCTGACACTCAAAATTTCATTAATTATTAGTCATATTCATTTTCACAACTACCCACCAATAATTTGTTGTATTCATTAAGTATAAAAATCTGACAGATAGAAATAAAGTGCTTAAAGAAAATAAATGTATAAAAACATTAATGATAATGGAGTTTTTTTTTTTTTTTTGAGATAAAGAAGTTTATTGGTCTTTTATTACAAATTTTTTTCACATATAAAAACAATATGTAATACGTATCCCTGTAACCCTGAAGGATGCAAGAAAGTAATTGTCCCAACACAAAGGTTATATTCATTCCTTAGTAACACTTTATTGATAACAAAATATTCTTTGTCGAAATTCCTCAATTTATGTACATGCGAGAGTCGTGAATTCGTACTTTTTATTTTTCATACTGGGTTTTTTTCTTTTAGGAAACATATATTTTCTGATGAAAGAGATCTATACGCTAGTAAAAAAAATATACCTACAAGAAAAATATTCAACAGAACTATAACTCTTTCAATCAATTTGTTATTTTAATTATTTACTGTTATTCCATGCTCTTTGAAAACGGAGGCAGTAAATCATTCCAAATTTTTACTGCATGTGATTTATTTATTTACTTTTTCTCTGCTGTAATTCTTTTAAACTTGAAAATTCTCCTTAGATCTTGGACATGATCACTAACAACCCCCATAATCTATATCGGATCACCATTTTACATGCAATTTCTACGCTTGCTCCTGGGATGAACTAATAAATTACTGGTTCCAAACACTTGTCCGTGCCCATTAATGCATCAATAGATCCACATATATGACTTTATTATCCCACTTACCTTTTCTAATAAAGACAAACCACTAATTTAGACGATTTTTCGACAATACAATTAGTTAAGAAGATAATTTGTCCCTGTCTGCTCGAACTCAGCGAGGATCCCACATGATGTTGATGTGGGGTTCTTTGCTATCCATGCTCTACAATCAAGGATCACGTCTTGGTGTCTACATAAATTTGATATGACAACTCGTTCTAGTTGGGGCAAACTCAGTGGGCATCCATTGATGTGAGTTTCTTTGGCAACCAAGTTTTACAGTCATGTGATCAGGACAAGTTGCCTACCTAGATTTAACTTTTCATTAAAATTTTCTTCTTTTTTTCAATATTGTTATCCTGTCCAATATTCGAGCAAATAGAATGATAAATGTATTATAGTTAATAATATTTTTTCCCCATAGCCAAACAATTTATTTCTAACAGCGATGGGTTAGTCATTTTGCATTTATATGTTAAATGACTAATCTAAAGGACAATTTTGTTGGATCGTGTAAAAAGATGTAACACCCCGTATTTTAGTGTATTTTTGTTGAATGATTATTTTTATTTATTCAAAAATTTATTCTCTTGTTTTAAGATTGGTTGGATTTTTAGTGAGTTTATTTTTATGAGTTTAATTTTGTAAAAATTATTTTGAAGTGTTTTCTTAAATTTATTTATTGTTATGCATTTAAATTCTTTTCATATTTAATTAACGTATTGTTGGGTTTAATTATTTATTTTTATTTTAATCATTTCGTTTGAATTATTTTATTTTACTTATGCTTTTAAAATTGTTTCCGTTGGATCATTTTTGTGACCCAAGATGTGAGGATTGTACCTCATTTCTTTCCCTCCATTTTTCTTCCCTCTCCTTTTCTTTTCTTTTTTCTTTTCTTTTTCTTCATTTTTTCTTCTCCTTCGGTTTCTCTCCCGCGCACGACACCCACCCCCCTCTCCCTCTCCCTCTCTCCCTCCGTTTCCTTCTTCCCCCCAGCCCGCCGCCGTGAGCCAGTGGTGATCGACACCGCCCAGCCCATTAGCTTCCCCACCGGCCGGCGACGCTACCCCTCCGATCTCAGCTCCTCCATCGCCGCCGTTAGCCACCACGAGTCTCTCCAAGCCGCGGCCACCATTTGCTCTAGCGCCACCGTTGCGCCACCTGCGGCCACCATCTTCTCACCACATCATCCTCGACCTCCTAGCAACCCAATGGACCCAACCCCAGCTCCGATCTGTCACCGGTAAAGCACTTCCAACCCCATTTCTGTTTTGGGTATTTTTGCACTTCAACCACCATTTGTGCCGCCACCCACGAACAGCTGCATTGCCACTTCTTGCACCTCCGTAATCCTCCGGAAATTATTATATAGCGCTGTAAGTATTTTCCAAAGAACTCTTGTGATTTAAATGTATTTTTGCACTAATTCATTACACTGTATTGAATTATTGATTGGTTTTGCCAGACTGAGTCCGAGGAGTACGGGGGTCGGATGGATTAGAGAATGAAGTTGTTTGTGTGATTGGATTGTGTTGACATTGTTGGTTGTTGGTTATTGTTGTCGTGTTGTATTCATTTCATTTACACGCATGTTCATGTTTGTAACTGAAAACTGTATTTTCACATGATTGCATGCATGTTCACGTGTTTATTTGAAAACTGGATTTTCATGTGAGAAATGATTTTTAGTATGTTTGAAATGTTTGGATTGATTGGTTTGTGTAAAAGGGAAAGAGACTGTAGGGATGGTGGTAAGCAGGGATGGTGGTAGAGTCTCGCCTGCTATTCCCTCGTACGGTGCACGCGGTAGGGATGGTGGTTGTGTCCCGCCTGTGATTCCCGCCTATAGTGCTCTGATATGTATTCATTGTGTGGAAAAGAACTGTAAGGATGGTGGTAAGCAGGGATGGTGGTAGAGTCCCGCCTGCGATTCCAGCCTACGGTGCACGCGATAGGGATGGTGGTAAGCAGGGATGGTAGTTGTGTCTTGCCTGTGATTCCCGCCTGTTAGTTGGTTGGTTTAATGCGTTTTTATCTCGAGGGTTGTTTGGATTATTACTTACCTGTAGTACTATTTTATGGTATCGCAGATTTTGATGCTGATGAGGATGGTGAGCCTTAGGCTTTGGTTTCGTTAGATGAGCGATCTGGGATTGCTCTCCTGTATCAAGATTTATTATCCTACTCTTTTATGTATTTATCTTTTGTAATATATTTGGGATGACTGTATAACTTTTTAAAGGTAAATTATTTTGGATACTTGTATTTAAATTTCTGGTACTTAGTTGAATTATTATATTATCCGCTGTGACTTTTGTTGTGCACTTTTGCATGTTGCACACACTTAGACACATTTTGTTGGGATGTGTGACCCATGTTGTCATCATCCCGACGTCACGATTCTCGCGTCCCTATATGTAGGAGTCGAGACGTCACAAAAGATATACAGTTTTCATTTTTACTACAGTAAGTCATCATCACCTTTAATTTTATTGTTCATTGTTATGGTATTTTATTATTATTATTATTATTATTTTTTAGTGAAAGAGGGAAGGAAATTTCTAACATTAGGGAGAGGAACTAGCTAGCTGGGGTATGAATGGAGACTACTCTTCTTCTCAATACTATCATCTCCAGAGACATGATTATGTGTCATATTTGAAGTAATTTGTTTTTATCAACTACTTAATTGGCATGCACATAAAATCTGCCACATTATATTATGTGTGATCGGGGATAACAAAAGTTAAGATGAATAAGAAAATTTCTCAAGAAATAAATGTCAATTAAAAAATATTGAAAATGCCACATCACTACCAATAGTTACTACGATGTCAGCAAAGGAGTACAGTATTCGCAAATGCTGCAATTGCCCTCCTACTGTTAAAAATCTACTTTTTCATAGCAGGCTTCTCTATTTTTTTTAAAAGAATATATGCAATTTGCACATCTGAAATGGACGTTGATTAAATGCAAACGTTGACGTTAAATGGACGGTGGATATTGACATGACCACGCGATAGTCATATTCGTTATTGTTTAATAGTCATATTCATTTTTCACAACTACCAACCAATAATTTGTTATATTCATTAAAGAGAAATAATGGTATTTGTAAAGCATTAAGTGCAACCTCTTTAAAAAAAATAAGTAAATATAAAATTTTATAAGAAAAAATTAATTTTTTAATATAGATTCTACTCTTTTTTAAAAAAATTATGCTGTATTTATGCATTCTACAACTATATAATATTACTCTTCATTAGATATAAAAATCTGACATGAAAAAATCAAATGTTTAGCAAAATCTCAAAGTCCGTTCTCTAAAAAAAAATAATTGTATATATAATCTTTGAATGTATAAACTTCCACTCTTTTTTTTAAAAAAATAAAATAAATAAATATATGATTAATATAAAAAACATTGACTTTTTAATGATAAATGGTAAAAATATATCTAGCAATATTCCTTAAAGACTTTGCATGTGAACCGGTATAATGAAAATGGTCTGTTTCGTTTTACAAATTGTATTGGCATTGCATTTTATGAAAAATTAGGTGGGTGGTCATTGTAACGATGTCGTCAACATTGATAATGAATTTCTTGGTCTTTTGGTACAAATTTTCGAGTTAAATATTAAAATAGCTCTTGTGGAGCTCATTCAGTACTTTCTAATACAGAATCCAGGATATTACCCATGGATATACGGTGTATATATGATAGGAAAAACATGTTATTTTCACTGGTGTATAAATAATATGTAATACGTATCCCCATAACCCTGAAGAATGCAAAAAAATATTGAACCGATATGAAAATGATGTGTTTGTACTAAACAACTTGAAAATTCTCCTCGGATCCTGGACATGATCACTAACAACCCCCACAATCTATATCGGATCACCATTTTACATGCAATTTCTATGCTTGCTCCTGGGATGGATTCGTAAATTACTGGTTCCAAATACCTGTCTGTGCCCATTAATACACCAATAGATAGGTGGTCCACATATATGACTTCATTATCCCACTTACCTTCTCTAATAAAGACTGACCACTGATTTAGATGATTTTTCTTGATGTTGATGTGGGATTCTTTGCTAATCATGCTCTACAATCAAGGATCATGTCAAGGTGTCTACATGGATTTGATATGACAACTCGTTCTAGTTGGGTCAAAATCAGTGGGATCCGGACGTTGATGTGAGGTTCTTCACCAACCAAGCTCTACAGTCATGTGATCAGGACAAAATGTTTACCTAGATTTGACTTGTCATTAATTTTTTCTTCTATTTTTCAATAATGTTATCCTGTCCAATATTCGAGCGAATATAATTAAAAGAAAATTACATATTGCAATAGTAAATTAAGGAGGTGTAAGGCCGGTATCATTACCAATATTGCAATATTCTGACACTAAAAATTTTCATTGTTTAATAGTCATAATATATTAATTTTAACAACTACCAACCAATAATTTGTTGTATTCATTAAAGATGATATTTGCACAAGGTACAAAACGCCACTCCATTATATTTTGCACAACGTACATACGTACATGCATGCAATATTATAAGCCAATTTTATTCTTTTCTGATCAATTGATCTTCCCCCCACTACAAGAAATTTGAGATTTTGGGACGAAATTATTTAGGGACGAAATTTTTTTCATCCCTAAAAGTCATTTTTTGGGACAAAATTTAAATTTCGTCCCAACAAATCGATGAATTTAGAAAACCGTTCGAACGTCAAAATAACCGATCGAACAGTTTTTTCTGCGACGAATTAAATCGTCTCAAAAAATTTTTCCCGTTCGAACGTGAAAAAATACGTTCGAACAGTAAAATTTGGAGGATAATTACTTTATTATGGCGGGAAAAGTTCAAAAACGTTCGAACGAGAATTTGTTGTGTTCGAACGGAAAATATTTGGTGGCAAATCCTGGCAGGAAGCTTTCTAAACCGTTCGAACGGAATATATTTAGTTAGAACATATTCAAGCACCACATTTATACATTCGAAGGTATAATATTAATCTCGGTACGAAACTCAAAATATAAAAAATATCTATCATATATACAAATTCATTAATTAATTTTAAATAATTAATTTTAAAATATTTTAATGATTTCTTTTACGTTAAATAAGATTTTTAGTTAAATAAATATTATCAATCACATACATATTAATCAACCAAATAAAGCAATTTATCAAAATGCCATATATATTGTTCATAATTACAACAAAAGAAAATATAAATAAAAGATAAAAACTATTGTGATGCGAGGTCTCTACACACATCCTCGACTGCAGCTAATTGTGTCTCTACCTGTGTCAGTCGAGTACTAACTGTGACCTGAGTTGCATTATTGGCATTAATCGCTGTACGTAACTCATCAACCTCTGTACGTAACCCAGAGACGGTAGCCATAATCTCTGTACGCAACTCAGACATGGCAGTATGCACTGCATCAATCACTGCTGATGTGTGTACGCCGATCTCAGCACGCAACATGTCAGCCATCTCCTCACGAATATATATGCGTGATGTCTCAGCCTGTGTAGATGTCTCACCAGCTGATACTCCAGTATCTCCTGGCTGCCCATCTCTCTGAATCTCAGTCCTGTCAGGAACAGCTCCACGAAAACGAAATCTAGAGTGTCCCGTGCTCCGTGATAGGGTGGTGCTGTTGATCGGTGCCATCGGAAATCGGGAACGCTCGGCAGGTTCGGACACAACCCCGGCATGTAGCAAAAATCGAGTGATGAGGATCCCAAACGGCAGTATATCTGTCGTAATGAACAGTGCCTCTGATCGGATCCTCTCAAATATATAACCAACGAGGTCGATCGGGATGCCACGAGCGACCCGTATCATAAATCTCGCTCGATCCATGCCGACCTCGGTCTTGTGCTGACGTGGGTCAACATTGTTGGCAATGATCAAATTCATAATCTTGAAGAAAGAAGATAAATCTGCCTGCCTAATACTCTTGGAGCCATCGTACACTGGAGCATCTGGACCAACAATCAAGTCTCTGACCTCGTGATCAGCAAGTGTATCGATCTCATCTGTGTAATCTAGTCCCTCGTCCTGAGACATAGCTGCATCACCTAAAGGACCAGACTCTCTAGGCGGGAGGTTTGGATAGGCATCAAGAAGCCTAGGAATACCCAGATATGCAGCGAGTCCATCCGCTGAAAATATAATAGGAGCTCCTCGGACACAGATCCTATATGCCCCTCCATCGTCTGGGCTAGCAGCACCGAGCTCTTTATAGAACTCAGTAACGATCTCAATGAAGGAAACGAGCTCCATTCCTTCTTCTCGTTGATCTAAGATTGGTGCCCAACCACGATCATTGAATACTGATGGGAGGGAATGACCCTCCCATATAAGAGCGACAAAATCAGACAGTTTTACCTGTCGCTCAAGTAAAACGGTCCGCTCTCGAACTGTTTGGATGGAAGGTTCTCTTGATCTACCACGTTTACGGCCCCGATAAGACATTATTATGATCCTGCAATTTAAAAAATAAAATATACATTCAAGATTAGTGATAAAATCTAATTATGACTAAAAGATTTACAAAATTATATACTAATAGCAATTTAATAAATTAATTGATAGAACATATAATCAATTAAACGATGAAAACAATTTAATAAGCTAATAAAATGTTAATGGAAGTAATTTAATAATTAGCGTTCGAACGTCTAAATATATGGTCGAACGGAAAATTAATAACGTTCGAACGTGTCTATCAGGTTCGAACGTACAGGTTTACCCGTTCGAACTAACTGGTTAATACCGTTCGAACGTAAAACAGATCTAACTCGGCCATGGCTGAGTCAACTCAGCAGCCATGAAAATACTCAAAAATTAATCGATTCCGTGGTTTCTTCGACTAAAAAACAAAGTACTCTTCATTTCTAAACATCCTACGATAGATTTATGATGTTCTACGGTAATTATTAATGAAAAAATGTAATTTAAAAAAAAACAAATAAAACCATAAAATTATAAAATAAACGGTAAAATGAGTTTGAAAATACATACCTTTAGTTGGGAGGAAAAATGTTTGACGTATGTGCTGATCACGACGGTAGACTGCGGTGAATGTAGTGCGTTCAAACGTTTTCTCGCTTTTTCAAACGGTGGGGACGGCGGCGTGAGAGAAATCGCTGCCCGCGATAACTTATACGTGCATAACCGTTCGAACGTTAATAGTTAAAGTTCGAACGTTAATATAAAACCGTTCGCCCGTTACTATTTCACGTTCGAAATGAAGTTTTGTAAGTTTATTAAAAAATATATTAAATGTATACTATATTTATATTCATATAAATTATTATAATATATATACTATTATAGTAGATTATATATACTGTAATATATATGTAATATTATAATATATATTATAATAGTAGAATACTTTAAATGAAAGCATAATAACTTATAAAATATTTTCTTATAGTATAATAGTAATATATCATAATACTTTACTATCAAAGTGTTATATATGAGATATTAAGATATATATAGTACCATATAATAGCATGTAGTACTATATGGTATGAGTTTATACTTAACTAATATATGTCATATTACATATTCCATTATACTTTACCTACTAAAGTTATATATGATATTATACAACATATATACATAGAGTATAGCTTACTTATAATATACTATCATCTTATAAATTTCTCTAGACTTTATTATGTGACCTTAGTATATTTGGGGCTATATATATGTGAGTATATATTACTAATACATATGATCTTAATAATATATATGATAGTATAGGTCACTATATATATGATAATATATATTACTACTATATATACTCTATAATTAGTATAGATTACCATATATATGATAGTATATATTACATTATATATGATAGTATATATAACTAATACATATGATGTTATAGTACTTTTCATTTAATGATGAAAAAAGTTATATTTAATCATAAAGGATATGTGTTCGAACGGTACTCATAAACAGTTCGAACACATATGTTAACGTTTGAACGTAAAATAAAACATTCGAACGGACAAGGCAAATGGCGGGAAAACATCCCGCCAATTAAAGACAGCTGGATTACCGTTCGAACGTAATTTGTTATAGTTCGAACGGATTATTGCAGTGGTGGGAAAATATCCCGCCAATTAAACTATAGTATCATCTAATATGTCTACATATATTAATGTTGTTCTTTTATTCAAAGGTATAATGAAAAAAAAATATAAATAAACATTTACAATACCGTTTGAACAGTTAAAATTAAAGTTCGAACGATTAATTTTCGAGCGGGAATAATTCAATAACTTTCGAACATACTTTTTATACGTTCGAACGTGAAAATTAGGAGGGAATTTTCTCCCGCTTAATATTTTAACATTCGAACGGTTAGTAAATAACCGTTCGAACATGAAATGTTCTTCAAAAACACGACAGAACCTCACAATTTTGTTTCTCTCCTCCTGCACTGTCGCTCCGTGTGGTCGCCTGAAGATTACCCTTCGCATCAGAGGTATTCTTTCTCAAACTAGCCCTTAAGCTCAAAAAAATTGTTCATCTCACTCCATTATTCTCGGATTAATACTTGTAGGATAGTTTGTGATTATTTTCGGATTATTCTCGGATTATTTCCTTTTCATCTTCAAAATGTCAGGTATTTCTTTTAAAATAGAAATGTATGATTTGAACTTAATATTTTGCAATGTTAGAAAGTTGTATGCTTTGAAATTGGTGTTTGTGTTTGTTAGAGTTTGTAATTAATAGAGTTTTCGGCGTTGTTGAAGACGACTGGAATCTGGAACGAATACGTTCGAACGGATTAGGATTACCGTTCGAACGTATTCATTTTGTTCGAACATAGGGCATCATCGTTCGAACGGGTAATGACATTTCATCAATAACGTATACATAATACAAATAGTTTGGGATAGTTGTGTAAATTATATGTACTACTACCATTTAATATTGTTAATTTTAAATAAATAAAATTATTATTCAAATTAAAATACTACTAAAATTTTAAATTAAAATATAAATTTTGGTAGATTTAATAATACTTAAATACTTAAAGATAAATTAATAAAATTAATATTCAAATTAAAATACTACTAAATCTTTAAATTAAAATATAAATAGTTAAGATTTAATAATACTTAAATACTTAAAGATAAATTAATAAAATTAATATTCAAATTAAAATACTACTAAATCTTTAAATTAAAATACTTAATTATAAACATGTAAAACTAATATTTAAATTAAAATCTGGAATAAATATTGAAATAATACCTACTAATTATGTTTTTTTTGGATTGTTGTGTAAATAATATGTTGTTATTGTTTAACATATATTAGCATATTTTGTATTGTTTGTTCATCAAAATAAACCTTAGACCCGTTCGAGAGTTATCAATCCGGATGAATGCTTGATTGATAACTCTTGAATTGTCCAGAGTGGACAGTTTGGGATTGTAAGATCATTCTCGCAAACTATAGAACTATATCTGTTGTCGTCCAACATTATGATTTTGGTAGATTCATCCATTGTTCTCTGGATATGCAGTTTCGGTGATGGTGCAACGACGTGTTAATCGTCAGTGCACACAACGAAACGAGCATATTTGGAGAACTATGGGGAGATGCTGCCGAAATTTTGTTGGACGTGACAGATAATAGATCATAGGTTGGCGACTATGATCTTACAATCCCGAACGGGATAGGACCAACTACCCGGTGAAAGGTGGCATACTCATTAATTGGTACATGATACATGGTTGTTTGCTGATGCATTACAATATTGTTTGTAATGAATATAGTCGGCATGGATAAGAGTTGGATGAGAGTTACCGATCGATTGGGTTAGAATTACAATGTATATGCTGAAGGTGTTAAGAAATTCTTGGAGTTTGCATTGAGTACATGTGATAGTGATGGGCGTATCAGATGCCCATGCAGAGAATGCAGGAATTTGCGTTCTCATAAGATAGACTTGGTGAGAGAGCATCTGTTTGTCAAAGGTATTGATAAGGGTTATACTGATTGGGTGTTACACGGCGAACCATTTCCAACTTCATTTGAGGCTCCACATGAAGAAGAAGAGATCGATGAAGATGTACAACCAGAGATTGTTGGAGATGATTACGATGAGGATATGGAGGAAATGTTAGGTGACATCGGTGCAGGAATGTTTATGGATGAAGGTGACACGGACACATTAAGCTCAAATGATGGGGGCCATAACACTTTTGCACGCTTGTGGAATGATTCACAGCGTGAGCTATATCCAGGATGCAGAAGATGTAATAACCGGGCTTAGGCCCAGCCCTTGTTTTGGTCAGGATGCACGAAACCCAGCCCATGTTTTTGTTGAGTGAGGAACGGCGTCGTTTTGGGGAGGGATTAATTTCCCTTCTTGCTTTGCACTGTTTATCTCCTTCCGCTGGTTTCCTCTGCAATTTTTCCCACGATTTCTTTTCCCTTTCCGTGCAACTGCATTCCACATACCCACGATTTATTTTCGGTTCCACATAGACTTGCGGTTCATCCTTCCGGCTCCGTGGGTTTCGTTTTTCTGATTCTTCGAAGGTTAGCTATCGTCCTCTCTCTCGCCCTCAGTTTTCCTCTTCCTGTTTTTCACAGCAATTTATGAGTTTTTCTCCTCCCTCCATGGCTTCTTTGTGCTCTTAGACGACTTTGTAAAATTTCTTCCTTTGGGTTTCGGTTTAGTGCAGAGTTTCGTGGGTCTCGCTTGCTGCCTCCGTTGAAGCTCTTCACTGAAGGATTTTTCCTTCTATTTTCGGTAACTCCCGCCCATCATTAAATTCTTAGTCTCTCTTAAATTTTTTTTTTCTTGTTGTTACACATTCCTTAAATCATTTTATCTCTTCCTTCGGTTTGTCTATCGCACACACACACACTATTTGGTAGGCCGAGCATCACTTTTAGATAGTATTTTTTTTTCCTCTCTGTGAAGACCTTTAAGCATTTTTTCAGTAGAATAATTTTTTTGACTTTTTATTTTTTTGTTGATGTTTTATTTGTTGGAGCAGCAGAGTGTGTTGGGATTTTTGGATGTTGAAGAGTATAATTTTTTGGGTGTTTCGTGAATCGGTTTTGAAGTATTAATTGAGACTTTTTGGTGTAAAATGATGGGTGTTTTGGAACTAGTTGTATTGAACTTTTGTGCAAGTTTTGAATTGTTGAATGATTAGAGTATTGATGTGTGCACTGAAATTGTTTTATTCGAAGGGTGGAAGTGAAGTTGGGGTTGGATTATGTTTTAATTATTGGAGTTGCTGTGGTTGGTTTTGGAAATGATTATAGTCGGTTGGTATTAATAGAAGGTGGTGGCTGTTTTGGGGTTTCAATTGCGAATGGTTTGAAGAGAGAGTTATTCGGATTTAATTGTTAGATAGTTATGGAGCTGTGAAGGGACTGTTTTGATTTTTTTATTCATTAAATAGCAGGCTACTAGATTGGTTATTAAATATTGGATATATGTTCTTTTGTTTAGGTGGTGTTACTTTTAGAGTTCCGGCTCAAGGTGTTGATAATTCGAAGAAGTCAGGTAAGCGGGGTTCATATACTGGTTTTGCATAAAATAAATAAAAAGGAGGTTGACTTTGAGAATAAATGTGTTTATTTTCTTTTTGAAAGAGATGATCTGAAAACAACCACAGATGCTTGTTCTGCATATGCATAAATTCTATATAAGAGAAAGTGATTTTCTATCATGACTGATGTAGACATGAGCTAGTTTTGTGCACTTTGTTTCTGAACTATGTAAAAGAGCGAATAAGAAATTCTAAAAGTTTTGTTATGAACAAATGAGAATATTTTGTTTATGTTTATCTCAAACATGCGAAATGATCTGAAACTTTTCAGTGTTTTGTTTACACATGATGTATCGTCTGAAAATCTTGGCATGAAGTTCTGATTTCTGTATATGTTTGTAACCGGATTTTCGATGAAATCCGTTTTGTTTCTGTTAAGGCCCAGCCACGGGTATAATGGTGGTTTATAACCCTACCACGGGGGTGAAACATAGTATACGGCCCAGCCACGGGTATAATGGTGGTTTATAACCCTACCACGGGGGTGAAACATGGAATATGGCCCAGCCATGGGTATAATGGTGATTTATAACCCTACCACGGGGGTTAAACATGGTATTGTCCCGATGTGTTTATTAAACGATGATATGATTATAAGGCGTCAGTTTAGAAATGCCAACGGATTCTTTTTTTGAAATAAGTTTATTTTTCTGAAAACTTCGCTCTAATGTTTTTGTACAAGTTTGTTTCTGCATTCTGAAAGTGAATGTTTTGTTCGGCTTATCAAATGTTATAAATGCTCATGTTTACATGCTAGTATATGCTCTCTGCTTGCTGAGTTGTTGATAACTCACCCCGTTAATCTTCATAATATTTCAGATGACATCGATGGCTTAGCTGAAGATCAGTATTAAAGTTTATGGAGAAGATTAGCATTGATTTGTTGTTGGGTATCTCATGATATTAGTGTTGGTGTTGAAGGTTATTTATCTTTCTTAAGTTTGCTTCAATGGATTTAGACGGTTTATGGAGACTATGTTAATGTTTTATTATTTCTAGTTGTTATTTGAGACATGAAGAAGAGTTGATTTTATTTGGGTTGTTGGATTGAATATTGGATAAATGAGTTTATTTGATTTATTTAATTGAAGTATTTACGTTCGATTTGAGGTTTGGTAAAATGGATATATTCTTGAATTTGGAAGTACTCTAGCCTTGTTAGAGTTGATTATCAGGTATTATGAGTTAACATTCCGGACCCTCGGGGTCGGGGCGTTACAGAAGACATAGTAAGTTGTCGTTTACCGTAAGATTGCTTCACATAAAATCAATGTGTCGATTATCTATTAAGGCAGTCAATATGTTACTTGAGCTGTTTAAAGAGGCACTGCCGACAGACAATACTTTACCTCGTAACTTCTATGAAGCAAAAAAGTTGAAACGAGGACTCGGATTTGATTACAACGTAATACATGCATGTACGAATGACTGCATATTATTTTGGCGAGAGAATGAGCAGTTGAACGAGTGTCCTATATGCCACGAGTCAAGATGGACATCGGACAAGGCAAATGTTCCGCAAAAGGTCGTCCGCCACTTTCCATTGATACCTAGATTACAACGATTATTTATGTCACGCACAACGGCTGTAGATATGACATGGCACTCATTAGATAGAGTAAGGAACAAGAATATTTTGTCACATCCTGCTGACTCCCAGGTGTGGAAGGAATTTGATCAGGAACACCCATGGTTTGCTGAAGAACCGCGTAACGTAAGACTTGGGTTGGCAACAGATGGATTTAATCATTTTGGGAACATGAGTACTAGTCATAGTACTTGGCCAGTTGTACTTATGCCGTATAATTTACCACCTTGGAAGTGTATGAAAGATCCATATTTCATGATGAGTTTGCTCATCCCAGGTCCGAGGTCACTGGGAAATGATATAGACATACACTTACAGCCATTGATTGCAGAATTGAAAGATTTGTGGGAGAATGGGGTTGTCACATTTGATTCGTCAGCAGGCAAGTCGTTCAAGATGCATGCTGCGGTGTTGTGGACAATAAATGATTTTCCAGCTTATGTGAATTTGTCAGGTTGGAGTACTAAGGGGAAAATGGCATGTCCAACTTGTAACAAATATACCAAATCTGAATGGCTTACGTACGGGAGGAAATTATGTTTCATGGGTCATCGTCGATTTTTACCTGGTGACCATAGATGGCGTGGAAATTCTAGAATGTTTGATGGAACTGTTGAATGGGGCCAACCTCCACCATATTTGTCTGGCGAAGATGTACTTGCACAATTTATAGATGTTGGTTGTAATGAATTTGGTAAAAAACAACGAAAGAGAAAACGAGCTACGAATGAGTTGAATTGGACAAAGAAGAGTATATTTTTCGAACTTCCGTACTGGTCGAAGTTAAAATTGCGACATAGCCTTGATGTTATGCATATTGAAAAAAATATTTGCGAATCCGTATTGGGAACATTGATGTCAATTGAAGGAAAAACAAAGGATACAATAAACTCAAGGAAGGATTTGAAGCGGTTGGGAATAAGACGGGAAATGCAGTTGCAAGAAAATGGTTCATCTGTCTACATGCCGATTGGGTGGTATACATTGTCAAGGAATGAAAGGGTTACATTTTGTGAGTGGCTAATGAAGATCAAATTACCGGACGGTTATGCCTCGAATCTAACAAGGTGTGTGAGAACAAATGATTGAAAAATAACTGGATTAAAAAGTCATGATTGTCATGTTTTCTTACAGCGTATCTTGCCTATTGGTATCCGTGGGTACTTGACCAGAGATGTGCGCGTGGCTTTGACTGAGTTGGGTGCATTTTTTAAAGACTTATGTGCTAGGACGTTGAATGTAGAAGCTTTGGATCGAATGGAACGAGAAATTGTCATAATATTGTGTAAGCTAGAAAGTATTTATCCACCGTCATTCTTCGATGTCATGGTTCACCTAGCTGTTCATTTGCCACGTGAGGCTCAACTTGCAGGACCAGTTCAATATAGATGGATGTATCCCATTGAACGATTTCTTGGAAAGTTGAAACGTACAGTGGGTAACAAGGCCCGTCCAGAAGGATCAATTGTAGAAGCATATATTGACGATGAGTGGCATACCTTCTGTTCCAAATATTTCCACGGAGTTGACACTCGGTTTGATCGGCCAGAAAGAAACTTTGACGTTGACCGAGCAAGACAACGGAATATATATTCTGTGTTTTCCCAACAAGTTCGTCCAATTGGTGCAGTGCGTGGTTATGACTTGTGTGGAAGAGAGTTCGAGAAAGTTCAGTGGTACGTGCTGAACAATTGCCCTGAGATAGAGAACTACTTGAAGTAAGTTATAACTTTTTCTTAATTTAAATTGCCTCATTACTTTTAAAAAAATACAAAATATAAAATACTTTTGGTAATCATCAATTTCAGTGATCATATTAACGTGCTCAAGGAACTAGGAGTAAATGATATAAACCAGAAACATGAAGAGGAGTTCCCGAGATGGTTTGAAGAACGGGTAATGAAATTACATATGCGTTACTCAATAACAAATGAAAAAATATTAATTTCAACTTTGATTTATTATATGCTTTACTCAATATGTAGGTTGTACAATTGCATGCGAATAATCCAAATGATATATCTGATGAACTGTATGCATTGGCGCGTGACCCATCGAGACGCGCTGCTCGATATTCTGCATGTATTTCTCGGGGAAGTAGGTATCACACATTGGATCGAGATTGTTATAGGAAAACCCAAAATAGTGGTGTCCTAGTCGAAGGAAGTCATGATGGAGAAAATATTGATTTCTATGGAGTTATTGTCGATATAATTGGAATGAAATATTTGGGAGAGCTTGCGGTGTATCTGTTTAAGTGTGATTGGTGGGATTTAAGCAATCCTCGTACTGGAGTCCGTGATGATGAATATTTTTTGAGTGTTAATACATCAAAAAAATGGTATGAAGATGATCCTTTTATTTTGGCTTCTCAAGCATCTCAAGTATTCTACTTAAATGATCCGAAGTTAGGAAATCAATGACGAGTAGTTCAAAAATATTCTCCAAGAAATATATATGATGTTATCTAGGGCTGAAAACCGATGGGTTCGACGCGGTTTCGGTGCCAAACCGACGCCGAACCGATGTCTGCCATGAGATGAAAAAATCGGCCGAAACCGATCGACTAGGGGAGAGAAAACCGATATTATCGGTCTCGGCGCGGTGTGGTTCGGTTCCTCGGTCTGCCGTCGGCGTCTCGGTCACGGAGGAGGGATATGCCGCCGTCTACCATGAGAGAGTAGAAGAGAGTTGCAACTTGCAGGTGAAACAGAGCGAACGGAAGAAGACGCAGGGAAGAAGAAGAAGAGGGGCTAGGGGCAATTAAATCCATTTTGAAACGACGCCGTTTGGCTTTTAAGCCAAACGGCGCCGTTCCATATATATATTTTTTTAAGTTCCAAGAGAAAAACGACGCCGTTTCACTTAAATAAGTGAAACGACGTCGTTTTATATAAGAAATATATTGTAAAAAAATATATATAAGACGTCGGCCGGTTTGTCGGTTTAGACCGGGATTGAACCGCAGACCGAACCGACCGACGTCGGTTTCCTTAATTTCCTACCACTGGCCGACCGGTTCTTTGCCGGTTTCGGCCGGTTCCTGAATCCGGCGGTCGGTCTGAGTCGGCGGCGGTCGGTCCAGCCGGTTTGTGTACAGCCCTAATGTTATCCCTCAGGCGGAAGGACAAGATGAAGAAGAAGATGACTCTTCTACTCAAGAAGCATACCAAGAGAGTCAACCCGCCTTAAATTTGTTTGTGGATTTGAGTCAGTATGAGATGATTCCATTAATAGAGAAGATATTGAGGCTGAAATTGTTGATGCGACAGTTGAGAAAAATGTTGAATCATCTGAAGTATCTACAGATGATGAGAGCGAATTGTCAAATGAAACTGATACAGATTCTGATTGACCAATTAAGTGTTAACATTACACTTGATGACAAATATTTTACTTATTGAATGTATCAGTAGTTTGAAATTATGCCGCCAAAGAGGAAGGAAGTTCGCAACCCATCTCCACCTATTCCTAGCTCTCCTTCAGACTCACCATTAGAGATTGATTCTACAGAACAAGGTAAAAATCTAATACTCATAAAAGTTATTAATTAAGGTCCTGTAATAGAAATATAAATGTAATTGATTACAATGTTATATTTTATAGAATCTACAGTACAATCTTGTTAAGGTCGAGGCACCACTAGAGGGGTGACATTGGAAAAATATCGGAAGGTGGGTAAGATCAAGGTTAACATTCCTGACGAACATACTGGGGGCGAAGGACAACCAGCAGCTTGGCTTGCATCACATGTGGGTGCTCTTACACGAACTTACGCACCTTTGGCAACGACTTCATGGAAGAAAGTCCCCCAAGATGTTAAAGAGCATATCAAGAAGCGTTGTTTGGTAATGTTTAAAATATTGATTTAGTAGAATAAATTTCTATACTTTACTTAAATTTAGAATATTATAAATGATAATGTGTTTGTGACTATTTTTTTAAGGATGATTTCGAATTAAATTTTGGTCGGAGAGAGGAGCGTAAGACTGTGGAAGAGCTTATGGGTAATGCATTCCGCAAATATAAGGCGAGGTGTCATGAGCATTATAATAAGTTTGAGAAGAAGGAAGATGCACGCCAACATCCTTTCCAGGATGTCCGACCTTCTGAGTGGGAAAAAATTTGTGACATGTTTGAGGATCCATCATATCAGGTATAATGAAATTTAATTATTTTACTTGTCATATCTGTCATTTCGCTTCATAATATTTTCAATTTCTTTGCAGGAGCGAAGTTCTATAAACAAAACAAATAGATCAAAATTGAAGATTAATCATCATGCAGGCTCAAGATCTTTCCATCGTCTTTCTCAGAAATTGGTATTGCTATTTTTTTTATTGGATATAGTTAATTATTTGGACTCATCATAATGACTTTATATCTTTAACACATTTATTGTAGCAAGATTCAGATACTAATTATGATCTGACAAAATTATATGCTGCATCGCACACTGATCGTAGTGGAGAGTGGACTCATCCTGATGCCCGTGAAAATTATGTAAGTTTTATAACCTGTTTTAATTAAATATATTAGAATATTTATGACGATATTAATTCTTTATCTTATATATAGCTAGGATAAAATGGTTGCCCTACGTGCTGAATCTGCGTCAGATCAAAATTCATCAACAAGTGATATTGAGATTTTTACACAAGTCCTGGGTCAACGTTCAGGATATTTGAGGGGTTTGGGTCGTTGTGTAAAGCCTGGTCCCTCTTCCTCTTCTTCTGGGAATGCATCTATGACTTCTATAGCGCTAGAGAATGCGAATTCCAGAATCGAAGAATTGACTGCAAGACAGATGAGTTAGAGGCTCAATTGGCAAAACAAGCAGATATGGAGATGCGCCTCAAACAACATGAAGAACAACAAGAAGAGTTCAGAAGACAGATGCAACTCCAAATGCAGCAGCTTATGCAACAGTACAGGCCTCCAAGCAACTGATGGATTTTGGGATTATCTATTTATGTACGAACAATACCTGTCTCGACTGCTATTTATTTAGTTTGCGCTTATTTTAACACTTTTGTGAGTGTTAAACAGTTTCTAATGTATTGTGGCAAATAGTATGAATGTCTATTTGGTTTTCTATTATTGATTTAAATTAAAGAGATCTCGTTCGAACGAACGTAAAACGTTCGAACTCTATGTAACGACAATAGCGTTCGAACGTAGACGTAATGTTCGAACGAAATTTATGTTCGTAGTGTTCGAACGATCACACAACCTTCGAACGTAAATAATTTCAGTCGTGTTCGAACATATCCTATACCGTTCGAACCCATATAGCGTTCGACCTGACCATTTAACGTTCGAACACAAAGACAATTCATAACGTTCGAACGAATTCATGTGTGTTCAAACATATTTCGAAATCGTTCAAACACGTTACTACTGTAACACCCCGTATTTTAGTGTATTTTTTTTTTATTTAAAGATTATCTGTTATTAATTTAAAATTTATTCTCTTATTTTAAAATTGTTGGATTTTTAGTTGTGTTATTTTTATGATTTTAATTTTGTGAAAATTATTTTTGAAGTGCTTTCTCTAAATTAATTATTTTTATGCGTTTAAATTTCTTCTCAAATTAAATTAACTTGTTGTGGGGTTTAATTATTTATTTTCATTTTAATCATTACGTTTGAATTATTTTATTTTACTTGCTGTTTTAAAATCGTTTCCGTTGAATCTTTTTTTTTGTGACCCAAGATTTAAGGATTGGACCTTATTTCTTTCTCTACATTTTCTCTTTCCTCTTTTCTTTTTCTTCTTTTCTTTTTTTTTTTTCCTTTCTTTCTTTTTCTTTTTCTCCCCCCTGCTTCCCGCGCGGACGTCTATCTCTCTCTCTCTCTCACGCCGTGCAACCGTTCCTCACCCAGCCCGCCGCCGTCGCACCGTCGTGTGCGACACCGCCCACCCCATCGTGCTCCCCACCGGCCGGCGACCTCCCTCTCCGATTTCCAGCCCCAGCCGCGCCGCCGTTAGCCTCCACGCACCACACGAAGTCGCGGCATTCCTTGCGCCGCTGCGCCGCCGTCGCGCCACCTCCGGCCACCATCTCTTCACCACATCATCCTCGACCTCCCAGCTACCCAATGGACCCAACCCCGGCTCCGATCCGTCACCGGTGAAGCCCGACCAAGTCCATTTCCGATTTGTGCATTTTTGGCCTAAAACACCCCTTGCGCCGCCACCCACGGCAAACCACCACCACCATTGGCTTCACCGACCTCTCTAGGCCCTACCCTATCAATTTTGGGTCTTGGTTTGTCCCCGTTGAAAAGTGGGTTTTTGAGACCCACGGCCACAGTGTATTTTACACTGTTACGTTGCTGAGCCGCCACTTCTTGCAGTTTCGTGATCCTTCGGAAATCATTATATAGCAATGTAAGTATTTTTTTCAAAGAAATTCTCGTGAATTTAATGTATTTTTGCACTAGCACATTACACTGTATTTAATTGCTGATTGGTTTTGCCGGATTGAGTCCGAGGAGTAACGGGGTTGATTGGATTGGGTGATGGAGTTGTTAGTATGATTGGTTTAGACTATGAGATTTGTTGGCTGTTCGGGTTTAAATATTGGTGTTTTGTGTATGACGTGGGTTGTGGTGGATATTGGTGATTTTATGAAGTAATGATATACTTTGGGATTATGAGGATTTTTAAGTTTTGAGAAATTAAGATAGATTATTTTAGAAGCTTAGGCTTAAATATGGAAATCCGTAATTAGTTGAAAACTTACGGAAATTGTGTGATTATTTTTTTTATAGGTGACGATTATTAGTCGACTCAACATTTTTTGAAGAAATTTCTGAAAAGCTAAGAAGTCCAGGTAAGCGGGGTTTATATACTAGTTTTACATAAAATAAATGAAAGGAGGTTGACTTTGAGAATAAATGTGTTTATTTTTTTGAAAGAGATGATCTGAAAACAACCTCAAATGTTTATTCTGCATATGCATAAATTCTAGATAAGGGAAAAATGTTTTTATGTCATGACTGGTGTAGACATGAGCAAGTTTTGTATACTTTATTTCTGAACTATGTAAAAGAGTGAATATGAAAATCTGGAAGTTTTGTTATGAACAAATGAGAATATTTTGTTTATGTTTATCTCGAACATGTGAAATGATCTGAAGCTTTTCAGTGTTTTTTTTTGATATGATGTGTCATCTGAGAATCTTGGCATAATGTTCTGATTTTTTATATGATTGTAACCGGATTTTCAATGAAATCCGTTCTGTTTCTGTTAAGGCCCAGCCACGGGTATAATGGTGGTTTATAACCCTACCAAGGAGGTGAAACATGGAAAATGGCCCAGCCACGGGTATAATGGTGGTTTATAGCCCTACCACGGGGGTGAAACATGGAATATGGCCCAACCACGGGTATAATGGTGGTTTATAACCCTACCACGGGGGTTAAACATGGTATTGTCCCGATGTGATATTAAATGAAGATAAGAATATAATGTTTCAGTTTAGAAATGCCAACGGATTTGTAACACCCCGTTCCCGAAAAGACATTTTAGAATTTTCGAGGAGCCAGTGTGCTACTACTAAACTTAAATATAAAAAAGTTTTTCCTTTTTAACAACGTGCCAGATACGAAAGAATTCCATAAAATAACAAATTTCAATAAATACTGAAAATTCAAAATAAAGTCTGCGGAAGCATTTATTAAAAAAAAATACAGAAGTCTTATGTGCTTATCAAAATAATTTATTTAAACCATAGAAATAATCATAGCAAAATCTGTCTAGGTCTCAGCCTTGTCTCCCGGAGTCAAGTCCTGTCCTGCAGTCTCATCTTCATAAATGTCATCACCTGGGGGGGTTTAAAAACATGAAAAACAAACTAAAATGAGTCGAATACTCAATAAGCAACACATCATACAGTAAACATAAATAAACATAAGGTGTCTTGAAAAGCGTGCATATTCATAAATACATGCATAAAAATCATGAGCATGAACATTAACTGATCTTTCACTTATCATAGGCCGTTACCCACTGTTGACCCCCGTGAGTTAGGGTTAGCGAATCTAAAAAGATTCCGATTCCGCCCGTGGCCGCGGGTTGTGGAATCCATACATAAGGAAGACAATACTGGGTGCACTACCAGCATGCACGACCTGGCAATGCAATATGCCCATAACATAGGTACCGTTTTCATATCATAACATAGGCCGTTACATATTTTATCAAATCATACTTGCATACTTGTCATTTCATAGATTTCAAAAGAAATCACATACATACTTGTCATATCGTATCATAGATTTCAAACGAAATCGCATTCTTTCATAAATGTCGTGATACGTGTTTCATCGCATAAAATCATGATTTTTTTATAAATAATTTTATGAATAGTCTTCACATAAAATCATGCATTTCATAAATAATTTTATGAATAATCTTTCACATAAAATCATGCATTTTATAAATAATTTTATGAATAATCTTCACATAAAATCATGTATTTTACAAATAATTTTATGAATAATCTTCACATAAAATCATGCATTTTATAAATAATTTTATGAATAATTTTCACATAAAATCACGCATTTCATAAATAATTTCATGAATAATCTTTCACATAAAATCATGACTTTTTCATAATTTTATCATATTTTGGGTACGTAAAAAGGGGTTTCCAATAAACGGCATACATGCATAATATCTTTTATAAAAAGACAAACAGCTCACTGTACATAAGCGTAAGGATATGATCATGCTACTTACCTTGCAATGCTAATCCACTATTTTTTTTGGCACGAAATCGGTCGCCTATAAAAAATAAACACGTATTTTGCATAAATTTCTAATTAAACAAGTCATTCTATTTAAAAACCTAACTACTAAAATAGTCTATATTTTCTAAACCTAAACACTTCCTGACACTAAAATAGCCTTACCCGTTAGTCTTAAATAAGCAAGTATATTTTTGGAAAAATAACATACTGTACATGGGTATTTTGGGAAAATAAAATAGAGGGGCATTTTTGTAATATAACTAACCTAAAGAAAAGAATGGTTTACGGGTTGCATGATCCGGTTTACGCGTGAAAGGAAATGCATGCAATCGGGTAGGGTGCAATGCTCACCGAGAGAGGAAGCTGATGCCCGGCGGCTCTGGGTGGCTGGGGAAGGACCGGAGACGCGACTGGGTTCTCTGGGCAGTGGTGGTATGACGCCGAGAGGAGGAGAGTGGGAGTTGACGCCGAGAGGAGGAGAGCGGGAGTTCAAACAAACCGTAAACAAACCGAGAGAAAGAGGGGGACGACGACAGTCGTGGCTTACCGGGACGGAGTGGGTGCCACTGGGTTGTGCTGGTCGGCGGTTTCTGTGTCGTCGGAGAGGGGGTTCGGCGCCTCTTGAGGTGGCTACTGTGGAGAAGGTGACTGCATGCTCTGTTTCGGACGTGCAAAAACAGTGGTGCGTCCGTGGCTGCTACGGCGTGCCTTGGCGGCTGAGGGTGATCCGATGTATTCTATGGTGGTCAGTGGTGGCGTCGGCGAGTTCTGTGGCTGAGGGTGGCCGGGCTGTGGCTTACGGTCGAAGAGCTCAGTGCTCTGTTTTTTAGGGCTAAAACAGGGGAGGATGGCAGCGGGTTTATGGCTTTTTCCAGGGCGGGCCGTGCGGTGGTTCGGCTACTGGGCAACGAGGTGGCCAGAGGGAGGGGCTGCGACGTGGTTTGCTTGGCTTCGGCAAGGTGGTGCTGCGGTTTCCCGGTGGCGTGCAGTGGTTGTGTGTGGAGGAAAAGTGAACCAACGCGGCAGTGGGATTTACGGTGGAGGGAGAGGTGGTCTGCTGGACGAGCTTGAGGGAGATGGTGGAGCTTGTCTTCTCGGACGTGTGCTGCGGTTTGAGGGGAGGAGGTTTGTGGCAAGTGCTCTGTGTGCGTGAGTGTATAAATAAATACAGTGTCGTGCAAGCGGAGGAAAAGAAAGGAGCCGTGCATGCGTACGTTTGATGCGTGAGAGGAGGATTTACGGAGGAGAACTTGCGGCTTGCCATGCGTATGAATATATGTTTCAGAACCTAGAAGAAAACCCTAGAAAAAAAAAAAAAAGAGACGTGCATGTGTATGTGCATGTGAGTAGGTTGTTTGAAATTCAAAATAGAAGAAAAATCCGGCAAGAGGAGTTGTATTATGAAGAGGATTCAAGGGTTGGACAGAAATAATAATAGTAAAAAAATAATAATAATAATAATAATAATAATCATAATAATAATAATACTAATAGAGCCTTAACAAAATTATTCAAATTTTATCCCTAAAAAAAATATAGGGTCGGGTTGTTACAGGATTCTATTTTTGGAATAAGTTTATTTTTCTGAAAATTTCGCTCTAATGTTTTTGTAAAAATTTTGTTTCTGCATTCTGAAAGTAAATGTTTTGTTCGGCTTATCAAATGTTATAAATGCTCATGTTTATATGCTAGTATATGCTCTCTGCTTACTGAGTTGTTGATAACTCACCCCGTTAATCTTCATAATATTTCAGATGACATCGATGGCTCAGCTGAAAATCAGTACTAGAGTCTATGGAGAAGATTAGCATTGATTTGTTGTTGGGTATCTCATGATATTAGTGTTGGTGTTGGAGGTTAATTATCTTTCTTAAGTTTGCTTCAAAGGATTTAGACGGTTTATAGATACTTATGTTAATGTTATATTATTTCTAGTTGTTATTTGAGACATGAAGAAGAGTTGATTTTATTTGGGTTGTTGGATTGAATATTGGATAGATGAGTTTATTTGATTTATTTAATTGAAGTATATACGTTCAATTTGAGGTTTGGGAAAATGGATAAATTCTTGAATTTGGAAGTACTCTAGCCTTGTTAGAGTTGATTATCAGGTTTTATGAGTTAACTCTCCGGATCCTCGGGGTCGGGGTGTTACAACTACTGTTCGAACTTAAAATTTTTTCCGTTCGAACTATTTTCTGGGACGAATTTAAACCGTGACGAAAATTTTTTTTCGTTCGAACGTGTTCGAACGGTTTCCTTCAATTTCGTCCCAAAAGAAATTTTTTGGGACGAAATGGTGATTTTTTTCCGAAAATACCTTTTGGCACAGTGATATTGGAACGACTTTGGGACGAATTTTTTTCGTCCCAAAAATTTTTACGGGACGAAATTGGGGTCTTTTGGGACGAAAATTTTCGTCCCAAAAGACCCTTTCTTTTGTAGTGCCCAAACCTTTCAACTTTCTTATAACGTCTATCGTTTTGTACGTAATAGACAAGTATAATATCTATGGCCACCAACATGATTAGGATGATGATGCTAGTTAATTTGAAAGCATACAGTACTTGCAACTCCCCAATTACTCTCTACTACTTCTCACCATTATATTATATAAATGTAGAATACCTGATAATCTAGAGATGCGGAAAGATCACAATGCTTTCTCCAATCATCTAACTTCCTTTGCTGGAAAGGGGACTGCGCAGCCTCTTCCAACGTCTCAAACTTCTTGAAGTGGTCATGACATCGTCCCTTGTGACATCTAAATAGTGTAGCCATTAACTCATTCACAGTTCTCAAATCCTTGCTACGGCCAAAATCGAGGTCGAATTCATCCTAATGAGTGAATTAGATAAAAAATATGATATACAAATCTAGGTGAAAATATATACTCTCAAAGAAAACTCACCAGCACATGACTTCAAATGTGCTCCTTAATCTCATTCGGAACATCTCGCCATGAGCGCACATAAAATGGAGCATAAGCTCGAATTACTGTGCCAATATAGGAAGAAAGTGCTGCTGCACTATCATCTACTCCTCTAGTGGAATTATCAAGAATGGTGATATTGAGTTTTCTATGCCTTCTATTTTTTTCAAAAGAGATACCATGTGTATAGCCACGACCGCGACGAGCAGATGCATCAACTATATGATAATAGTATAATTATAGTTATATAGTTATTAAGACAAAAGTATTAACTATATAATTAATTATCAACGACATTTTCTTATTGCGTGTTAACTTGATCCCACCCAGATATTTCAATCCGATAATATCACGAATGATACCATAATTGTCAATATCATCTGTTCCATGACTCCCCTCGACCAACACACCAAAGTTTGAGTCTTTCTATTATGTTCACGGTTCAGAGTATCTATAACCTCAAACCGTGCATGTAGTGTATCAAAGTGCTCTATTTGAGGGACCACGGGCCAATGCATACAATTCAGGAAAAATTAATCTGGGATCACGAGCACGTTGTTCCAAAATCTAACAATTGAAAAAGTATATTTTTATTAAAAGTTACCTAGAGTTAAAAGTTTCAAAATGTAACATATATATAATTTTAGTTCATACAT
>NW_023362299.1:0-254 GCF_001411555.2 Juglans regia
TTAAACTGAAACTGAAGCTTAGCATGAACGTGACTTGAAACATAACATGGACTTGAACATAACATGAATGTGAACATGCATAATTTGAACTTGAACTTGAGCATCACATAACATAAATGTGAACTTGGAACATAACGTAAACGTGAACATAACATAACATGAACTTGGAACATATTCTTGTCTCATGGGATTACCATGATTGCGTGAACGTAAACTTGAACATAACATAACGTGAAACATGACTTGAACTTGGA
>NW_023362301.1:0-254 GCF_001411555.2 Juglans regia
CGCCCACATGGTCCATGACAACCAACGTAAACTCGAAGGCTTGCATGGTAACACGTGGACAACTTCAGAGTCCAGCCAGCACCCAAAGATGAGCACCGACAAGGACAAGGGGCAACGAGAGGGACAAATTCCATCTTTGTAGGTATGCAATACAGGAACCCTTCGGTAGCCCAACATGCTATTCACACGAGGAGCAAAAATGAGGAGGAGCACGCCTAACAGTTCGATGCACAAGCACGGAGCCTGTCAAGACA
>NW_023362302.1:0-254 GCF_001411555.2 Juglans regia
TTTTTCATTTTACATTTGGTTGGCCGCATGGTGGCCGGGCCTGTGTGTTTGTTTGCTTCCTCTTTGACGTAGATGTGCACGGCGGATGGTGTTATGGCACCCAGTGCTACGCACATGCTTCATTGAGGTGGCTTCCGGACCTTGATGGCATTGTTCCCATGGGGTTGAACCTTGATACGGTTTCCTTCTTGATGCGTTGATCTTCGTGGGGGTTCGATCCTCGTGCATGGCATCCTTGAGGTGTGAGTGTGGCA
>NW_023362303.1:0-254 GCF_001411555.2 Juglans regia
TCTACTACACTCATAACATATTCTTAAGAATAATCATGTTTTGAATCATGAATAAAAGTCATCAAAATCACTAAAACCATACTTGAACTTTTTGGTTTCTCTTCTAAGTTCAAAACAGAATTTTGTTTCTAACTTGTTTTGATCAACCTTTTGATCCATGACTTATAAAGAAGTGATCTTCAAACCAAAACATCACATGGTTCAAAAAGGTGTCCTAAAACAGATCCAAGCTTCAAACTCAAGATCACATGGGT
>NW_023362304.1:0-254 GCF_001411555.2 Juglans regia
GACCTGTGTAGCACCCATATGGTCACGTTAATGATTAAGTCTATTGAATAAGATTCCAAGTTCAAGTCATGTTTCACGTTATGTTATGTTCAAGTTTACGTTTATGCAATCATGGTAATCCCATGAGACAAGAATATGTTCCAAGTTCATGTTATGTTATGTTCACGTTTACGTTATGTTCCAAGTTCACATTTATGTTATGTCATGCTCAAGTTCAAGTTCAAATTATGCATGTTCACGTCCATGTTATGTTT
>NW_023362305.1:0-254 GCF_001411555.2 Juglans regia
CGTACCTCTTTTGAATGCCTGTTTCGAAGCTTTTGTAAGTGTTTCCTCGCAACGTTTCCTTCATGAAAGTTGTTTCTTTTGGTGTCTAGTTTACGTGGATATCTCATTTGTTCCATTTGGAGATCATTTGATTGGTAAAAAGTTGTTTAGACCCCAGAAAGGTCATTCTGGGCGATAAACTGGAGAGTGTGTTATATTTTGGAGTTTTTGACCAAGCTAATGAATAGATCTTGGTCCGAAATTTTTATGGAGTA
>NW_023362306.1:0-254 GCF_001411555.2 Juglans regia
CCCCGCTAGGCATGGGAAATAAGAGAAGAGAAAATAGTAACAATCGGGACAGTTGTTGAGGTCTCAACCCCTTGGGAGCCAAGCCAAACCAGCAAACAACCCAACGTCGGCCGAGAGCACGCGTAGGAATCTAGTGCTAAGAAGCACCAAACACCATGCCACACTCACACCTCAAGGATGCCATGCACGAGGATCGAACCCCCACGAAGATCAACGCATCAAGAAGGAAACCGTATCAAGGTTCAACCCCATGG
>NW_023362307.1:0-254 GCF_001411555.2 Juglans regia
CCAGTGCTACGCACATTGTTGCTCTCGGGGGTATCCGGATGATGCTGGCCTCGCTTCCATGGGGTTTGACGGGCATCTCCATTTTTCATTTTACATTTGGTTGACCGCATGGTGGCCGGGCCTGTGTGTTTGTTTGCTTCCTCTTTGACGTAGATGTGCACGGCGGATGGTGTTATGGCACCCAGTGCTACGCACATGCTTCATTGAGGTGGCTTCCGGACCTTGATGGCCTTGTTCCCATGGGGTTGAACCTT